>NC_061491.1:21800055-22077555 GCF_022539355.2 Hippoglossus stenolepis
AGATCAGTCAGATTTATTAGGATCAATGTATTCATGTGGAGCCAATCTAAGCTGACATTGGGGGGGAAAGGTGGGGTAGAAGCAGAAATGATTTGGTGCAGCAGGTGGCCCACAACTGTGCATCTCTTTCAGGAGGCTTCTTCCTACACACACACACACTCACACACACACACGCTTGGCAAAGGGGGAGGTTGGCAACGTGCCATTAATAACAGCTGCATGTGTGTGTGTATATTGTGTTTCCGAGTGTTTTTGTGTGACGAGACAGGAAGACATAAATAAAAGAGTTAAGACTAAATGTATTATATTATGTAAAGTGAGGACAGCAGCCGTCTGAATCCATCACACCACAAATGTTTTGATTGTGTACCAGAAACATAGCGGTAGTTTAATATCATCTGTCTGTATCTTGAAGGAAATCGTTGACAGGAAAGTAGATATGATCTGCTGCTGTTTTTGTTTTGCTGTCTGAAGCTTTACCTCCTCCTCCTCCTCCTCCTCTTCCTGCAGCCTCTTTGCTCCTCTCCCTGTTGCTCTCTCTGCGTCTGTGCTGGTCATGAGGAGTCATGAGACTGAATCAGACGGATGAAAGTGATTAACTCTCTGTGTTGCGTCTTTGTCTCTCAGCTCCTCTCATGCTCGCTGAAAATGAATGACACACAGGACGGGGTTCAGATTGGAGAGAACAAGTTCATCAGCAAGTAAGGATTAAATAACAGGCTGTTTGTCATATGAACACATGTAACACCTGTATACACATCTTAGAAAGTGTATAAACCCATTTAAAATCATCACACTTGTTTTGAAACATGTGTATTTAAATATAAAACATCTAATCCGTGTTTTAAAATAAGTGTGTGAGGACTATCCTACTAGCAAACATGCATTTGTAGTATTAATAATATGTTAATACTTGCAGGGGTATAAGTCACTGGAACTAATTTACCAACATGAGTTAGAGCCCACACAAATCCTGCAATTCTGCAACTTGACAACAAGGTCAATTCACCAAACATTCAAAGAGCGAGAGCAGGAATCTGAGAGCAGAAGTTTCATGTGTGTGGACAAGCAGGCGGAGGACAGACTTCAAACTGGAAGCACAGGATATTTAAAAGTCTGCGACAGTATATCTGAGTGCAGACAAACTGTGTTGAACAGGAGAACAGGCGCTGTTTGAGAGAGAGAGGGCTTTAAGTGAAATAAAGAGTAGAAGAACTCACTCTTGAATAAAGATTAGAAGGAAACTCCATGAGGGGGCCCACTAAGGGGGCCTAAACAACCGGGGCCAAGGTTTTTTGTTCTACACCCCTGAGAACTATAGGCTTGCAAGCCAACATAAAACAACCAGTACCAGTTTGCTCCAGTACCCAACATTAATGAGTTGGCTACCAAAACACAAGGTTGTTTGAAAGTCAGGCCCAGGATGCAAACTGGTGGCAAACACACATACAGGGATGGATGATAAAATTATAACACAATTTATTAGTGACATGTTATTATACAAATTAAGACTAATTTGGTTGTTTTGAAGGGATTTAAAAAAATTTCCTGAAAAAGAGTAATTGCTCCGACCACAATTTATATGCTTCTGTAAATAAATGATCACTGTGATTGACGTGATCAAAATGAGCAGCGAGTTCCTTCAAACAGCATTTACCCCTCAGTGATTCAGCCTCTCTGTCTCCAGGGCAACCGTCCTCTCCCATCTGAAGACATACAATCTCTACTATGAAGGACAAAATCTACAGCTCCGACACAGAGAAGTGAGTATATATATATATATATATATGTGTGTGTGGGTGTGTGTGTCCCTGTGCATGTGTGCATTGATCACGGCATCTATCCCCGTTCACATCAGGAAGAGGAGGAGCTGATTGTCGAGGGCCTGCTGAATATCTTTTGGGGCCTGCGTCGACCAATCAGGCTTCAGATGCAGGATGACCACGAGCGAATCCGACCGCCCCCCTCCTCCACATCCTGGCATTCTGGGTGTAATCTGGACAGTCAAGGGTAAGAGGCCTGGACAGATCCAGTCGCACCTCACTGACCGGAAGTGGTGAGACGCTGTAGGTCAATGAGGGCAGATATAGATTATGTCTAGTTTTTCTAATGGGAAACGATGTTTTTTTTAATGTATCTTAAATTAGTGTCATAATTTATTGACATTTTTCAATGTTGCAGATTTAATCCTGAAATTATAAAGTTTGATAAATCACTTAATAAAGCACCAATTGGCAAAGATCCATAAAGAAAAGAACATTATTAACCAAAAGCCTCCCAACCCCAAAGCTCCTTTTTCAGCTGTTTAATCTCATTCATCAAATGAAGCGTTTCTCTTTCTCAGTATAAAGGCCTGCATGTAGATGACTTATAGGAATTTCACAAAATACCATTTTAACATTTTATGGAATGGGTAAATGATTGAATGCTTAATATCTGTTCTTTTTTTATTCTAAAACAGACAAAACTAGAATGACCCTCAGTAGAATGCAAACCTCCGCCAAGGCCCAACTGTCCCCTAATGAAACCACATTCAAATACACTAGATCCAGATTTTATTTGGATCTGCACCAAATTTCACACACTCATAAATATCACACCACTAAATATCAGCACCAAAATGTAATTAGCAGGATTTATCATCAACTAAAAGGTCAGTTTTAAATAATGTAGGGTTTCCTCAACAGTCAGTAACTGTACCTCCCTCACTTTTGTTTCATATACAGCCAATTATTATTAAATTTAACAACATTCTCTAAACAATATTTTCAGCTGCATCTTCACAGTTTGGCTCTTTTTCTTGCACAGCACGTCTCTCACTTCTCTGCTCTCTCTTGTTTTCTAATTTAAAGTTCCCCCAACAGCACAGATGGTGAACAGTTGATAGAGCAGGACCCGCCCACAGTGGAGGTGACGCCACCCGACAGCCAACCAGAGGACAACGGGGAGATGGAACAGGAGACAGACGGTGAGTGGCTTTACTGACGGTATAAAGTAAATACAGTAAACACCTTGTATCGTACCCCAATGGCTGTAACAACATCATACCTCAGTTCTTAATATGCACAGACCAAACAACTGAACTGCTAATCAGGGTGTGTCACTTGTTTTATTTATGTTGTCTCATCAGTTGTTAAGACAAAAAAAGAAAATGTTGGATTAAGTTCAATGAGATCAAATGAACTCGGCTTTAAAACACTGTGCGCCTCATCCCTAATTAACTCTCCACTGCTTTATATAAGCACACTGTAACTGATCGCCATGGCAACTTCTCTTGAGCGAAGAATTAAACCTTATTTTTTACTTTCACCAGAGTTTGTTTTCAAGCCTCTAGAGGAGTTTACTGTGAAGTTCTATTAATTTGGATAAAAACATAAAACCTTCACTAAGACTAAATTACCATCATTCTGTCCTGATCACAGCTTTAGAAATACAAATATGATTTAATTCAGTGTATAGATATCCAACATCTGAGTGTTACAGCTGTTTTTAAGATTGCAAAAACAAATACGACAGAAACTGTCGAAGGAACCGTCGTCACTGTGACGTCCTTAATTTAAAGTCAACATCCTGAAGGGACACTGAATAGTAACTGATGATCTGAAGTCATGATTGTTGATTGGACAGAGGAGAGCGAGAGCTCCGCCCAGCTCCTTCGGACTAAGAGCGATGCCGGATTCTTGAGACGGGGCCAGCGACGCTCACCGAGCGACCAGAGGAAAATACGACGCCATCGCTTCTCCATCAACGGACACTTCTACAACCACAAGGTTATGGTTTGCCCCAGTGTAGCATACATAAGCAGAATTAAAACAATTCATAAATTGTTATTAACAAGCTGTTAATGCACAGTATTCACCAGCAATTATATCTTCTCCTATTAAAACATAATGTAAAGCATCATTATCTGATTATACACCAGTCTCACTTTAGAGTGTCCACAGGAGGAGTTGTGGTGATTTGCAAACACAAATACACCATAGTGTGTCATCATTTATTGAAATGTTAATGTGCTGCTTACAGCTGTTACATGAGGGTATAATTGACAAATAACAAGTGAAGCACTAATTGATTTGGCTTAATACACAATGACTCATGCACGTCTGTATCTGTACATAAATAAATGCTCATAAATCATTAATTGGATTGTTTTTTTCCCTCCTCAGACAGCAGTGTTTACTCCTGCTTTTGGCTCAGTGACTAACGTTCGCATCAACAGCTGCATGAGGACACCTCAGGTGCTGCGAGTCCTCCTCAACAAGTTTAAAATTGAAAACAGCCCCGATGATTTCGCGCTCTACCTTGTCCATACAAGTGGAGGTGAGCGTCACTTACTCACTTGATTTATTATTGGTGATCTTACAATGCAATGGCCCTTCATACCGGATTTCTTTGATTTATTTCAGAGCGCATGAAACTGAAGCGCAGTGATTATCCTCTGGTGCTGAGGGTGATGCAGGGTCCGTGCGAGCAGGTCTGCAAAGTCTTCCTCATGGAAGAAGACCTGGGGGAAGAAGTCACATATGATGTAAATCAACACATTCACTGTCACTTCTTCCTTAAAGGGGACAAACAGAGATCCAGATGTTGCGAGACCCACAAAATCATTGCCTCTGTGTCTCCAACACCTCTTTACTTCTTTATTTCCCTCGGTTTTGTCTCTTTTGTCATGACATGCTCTTCTTGTCCACCAGGTGGCGCAGTATATAAAGTTTGAGATGCCTGTCCTGAAGAGTTTCATCACCAAGCTGAAGGAGGAAGAGGATCGAGAGGTGCAGAAACTCAGGAGAAGGTACAAGAACTTAAATATCCAACCACACCACATCGTCTTGTGTCTTTTTGTTTCTGTCTTGTCTATAAAGACCACAAACATCATCCTGTCCAACATATGTTATGAGCTCACTGACACTGTGACACACGAGTCTACATTGTTTTGTAAATATCCTTGAGTGTAACTTCACTGACACAGACTTTTCTTTCTCTGCCTGTTTGTCGTCTGCTTCCACTTGCAGATATTACTGCCTGCGTGGTATACTAGAGAAGCAGCTCCGTTGTCCTCCAGAGGGGGCGACGTGCATGTGATCGGCTCCCGTCGACGACTCCCTCCAGCACATCAAACTGTCAAAAACATTTCCCAGAGTTCAGTATCCTCCGCTCAGCTGTGACCACGAATCAAGTGACAAGAAATCAATGTACGACTCTTGAGCGATGGTCCTGCTCCTCAGAATTCCGGCCTCTGCATGGAGTCATTCAGCTCGCTGACAACACTCCGACATGCCGTGTTGTGCGCATGTTAACTGTGACCATCTCAGCAATAGTCTTGAGAGTCATGAGGACTCACGCAGCCTTGGAAAGTCTCTTGATTCCGATCCGACCAGTTTTATTTGTCTGTTTTTCTTCCTCTCTGCCGTCACGCTCCTCTTCCCCTGAGTAAAGTCAGTGTCTTCGCAGTAAAAGTACTTTGCAGGATGAGCCTAAAATGTGACCACGGACTGAAAGCTGATCCCCCAAAATCAATTCAAAGCACAAACATCCCATTATACGGTCTTAGCAAAGTGCCTGTTTTAAAGGTTTCTCCAAGCACAAAGAGACAGTTTGATAAAGATATTTTCAAGTTAGTGTGATGTGCAAGATGGAAGGGAATCACTGGGGGTTTGATCGAGGCCATGCTGCAGCCAGAACATTCAGTTTCAGTTGATGTGAAACTGACGTGACCACGAGCACAAGTTCATGTCCTCAAAACAGCGTCCAGACCCGCGTCGTACCGTGTGCCCTTATGCTCCTTGCTGTTTGAGAACGTGTTAAATATTGTGATTGAAGGGATTTATAGACCCATTCCATTTCCTTGCAGCTGATAGTTTCACTGCGGGGACGATTAAAGACCATGTGAGCAGATATATGTTGTTATCATTAGTCTGATGGTAACACCAGTACCATTATTATCTGTAGGCAGGAGTGTTTACTGTGTTTTATGATTAACGTTAAAGGAATCGTTCGGCTTTCTGGGAAAAACAGCCATTAGTTTTTCTTGTTTACACATATCTGAGAATACTGGTACTACTCTGATTTTACATTTCATTTTCAGTGAATAAAATTAAAAAATGATGAAGATGTGATCTGCACCAAACAAGCATGTTCCCTCACCGCTGTAGATTATGGTTTATAGCCCCGACATCTCTGATTTTTATCACTTTAAGTTGAAACATACAGTTTTTTAACTTCGTCAAAGAAAAGAATTGCAGCTCCTGCCGTCATTTTAGAGACGAGAAACAAGGGGAGACACGTCCAAAGGAAACTAAAGCCACCTGCCAGCACCTCTGTACAAAAACCAAAGTGTATAAAAGGATGTTACCTGCTTTAACATGGAAATGTGTCTTTTTTTTACACCTTGATTTTTGTGTTGATTTAAACAAGCACAATATCATGTCAGGATCAGAGACCTTTTAAAAGTGCTGGTAGGTGGATTAGTTTATCTTTTTTTTAAACTAAGCTAACTCCTGGATATGTAGCTCCACATGTACTTTACAGACACGAGAGTGCTACCAGTCATTTAATCAAACTCTCTCCAAGAAATCAAATGTGCACATTTTCCAAAAGGTCAAACCGATTCTTTAAAGAAAAAAAATAATCTTGAAATAATTTAACTCTTTTGAGCCTCTTTGTTTTCTGACTGGTCGGATTTTCCTCCCCAAACTTTACTGCCTTAAATAAATAAATGATGACATTTCAAGCACAGTAAAACACAATTCTGAATCCTCTGAGGTGTTGAAACAGGAGCCTGGTTGTAAAAAAAACATGTAATAATATTCACAGGTGGTTTTTATCATTCTGCATCATGAGAATGACACAAAAAGCACAAAGCAGGAGTGAAATCACACAAGACTGTGAATTATAGTGATGATCTTAAATAGAGAATGTTTTTAAATGTACGAGTGACTGAGCTTTGCATGAGTCTGCTTTTCTCTGTGCGTTGGTTTAGTGTTTCCAACATCAAATCCCGTTTTACGGCAAACAGTGGACCATGTCATCAAGCGTGTGTGTGTGTGTGCGCGCGCGCTTCTGAGAGTGTGCATGTTATATTTTTAGTGACTCTCAAGACTTGCCTGCTTTTGTATTGTGACTTTTACAAATGAATGAAGAAACGTCCGCCTTTAAAATGTTCCGAGGTCATGCCACTATGTAGAAAATGTAGTGTTTTTTTTGTACAATTGTTATTTAATAAAAAAAATTTAAAAAGTTATCTTGAGAGAAGATGCACTTGCACGTCTTCTCCCGTCTCGCTCAGGTCAGTGGGTGAAAAGCTCGTTACATAATGATGTTCAAATCTTGTTTGAATTTAAAATGATGGAATGAACCGATTTCCCCCGACAGAGGAGATGAAACATTCGTCATAGTCGAAGCTTTGTGTTACGTCGTGCCCAGCGGGGGGGTTTATATTTCAGCCACAGAAATTTTATATTTTACTTTAAATTGAATACAGGTCTTGGTATTATTGGTCGCAGCACATGATGAGTGGTCGCTCCAAATGATATGAAAACCTCCTATCGTTTAAAAAGATCAATAAACAATAAATTCCATACAAAAATTTGACTTAAACCAGATTTTATTAAAATTTCATAGAATATTCATGAACACAAACATTAATAAAAATCTCATCAAGAACGTTTAAGTGCAGCACACATTGTTGTGAACAAACATTTCATTAAACTGGCTGCTCTTGTGCTACATCTACATCAACCAGAACTGGTGGGATGTTCTCCATAGATGGCGGCGTAAGGTCTAACACAGCGTTTGCCATAGTTTTACTTTCTCTGTAAGCGCCGGATGCAGCCCTCCAGTTCTCTCTCTGATTCTTTTTCTCTCTCTCTGTCAACTCACTTGACTTGGCATATGGAATCTCTCCCTGCTGTTTATATCTCTTGTAGCTGAAAAAGATATGTAATGTCATGCCATAAATCAATAAGTTATTTTGGACTAATGATAGATGAACATTTTAATGCAAATATGCATTTCGTCCAGTAATGAAAAACACATAAGAGCAATATGTACTCCATGTTGCTTTATTTGTAGTTTTCATTTTTTAAATGTTTTAACATACCTTTCTCTTCTCTGAGTAAGGTTCTCCGCTACAGGGTCAGAATTAACACGCTGCACATGGCGAGCGGTTTTTATTTTGCTTGGAAGTGGCATCTGGTCAAATAAATTTAAACAGTTATAAATAAATAAACACATAAATAAATAATAAATGACTACTAAATTCATAATAACCGAGATAAAATTACATGTTACATTTTTGGGGTGGTATTTATTCATGATATTGTACAAAAATTAAACATAAACCGTTGTTTCTGAAATATTAGAAAAAAATACTCTAATTGCATAGAAATATTTTCCAAATAATACTAAAATAAAGTACTTTATGTATATAAATCATTAATTGAATTTAAAAAAGCCCCAAAACTCCCAATCTAAGACATAT
The DNA here is from genome assembly GCF_022539355.2 of Hippoglossus stenolepis. Lineage (NCBI taxonomy): Eukaryota > Metazoa > Chordata > Actinopteri > Pleuronectiformes > Pleuronectidae > Hippoglossus > Hippoglossus stenolepis. Next base: position 21,808,535 of record NC_061491.1, read on the forward strand.
ATCTGTCATGTAAAACACTCTGCAGTGGTCGCACCACATTTGGTTGCACCACATGATATTTTTCTAGTTCAGTCAAAATTTACAGCCACAGAATTGGACTCCTAAAGAAAACAAACTAGGACAGCACAAAAGGTCACTATGAAATTTATAATCAAATTATATATATTTTGAAATAACTTAGAATTCATAGTTTTTTTGAGGTCATACCACATGATATCCAAATGTGGCAACTACATACCAGCTGTGAAAAAGGTAATTTTTTTCTAAATTTGAGAGACAGTTACAAACCTGTTATGATGCAACTTCCTGTCTTTGAATGGATTTCAACATCAAAGTCCCAAATTGGTCATTTCTTGATGGCCGCACAACGTGATATTTCATAAAATGGACATCATCGGACAAAGTTTGTTTGTATACTATGATGGAAATATAAATGCAAATGCTTTGCAATTTTGTACAGGATTACAAAAGACTATGGAAATCATGCCAAATATGGCAGAAAATAAATTTGAATAGATTTTGAGTCATTTCAAAGAAGTTTTCACATCAGCAGTCATGGCCGGACGGTTGCACCACATGATATTTTGACACTTTAAATAACAGAAACATTTAAATAACTAACGGTTTTTGGAAATTTAAAGTGTGTACATATACGGGACAGGTACTACATATATATATGGTATTTCTTTATGTATTTAAACCTTTTTTTAACAGAAGAAAATGCAGTCAGACAGAAAATATAGGCGTCACGTCAACGACCCATTTATGTGTGATGTTGGCGTTGCAGCAGCTTACTGTGCACTCAGCCAATGAGCAGGGCTGGGTCTAAGTGATCCACTCCACCTGATGGAGATTGTCTGGAGGATAACAGGCTGGCCCTGAAACAAACCCCCCCACAGACGGTCCCAGGAGTCTGAGCTGCAGACACACACACACACACACACACTTTGTGAAAGAGGCTCATCTGCTGCACTGCTTCACTTCTGCTTCACACAGCCGCTCAACAGGTGAGATCGCTCATTCTAATATACTTTATCTTAACATTTGTTTCTTATTTCTCTGAAGATTTCCAGCAGGTTGAAAATGTGTTCCTTATATTCCTTTAATGTTTATGTCAGTGGATTTCTCCTTATTTCGGATGTGATGTTATTTCAAAAGCCTCTCCAGCACAAATTAGGCCCCACCTCTTGAAAAGCACAGTTTTTACTGGGAAACGGATCAGAGTGAATCAAGGTGAATCAAGTTCATAATGGAAAGTTTGGATTTCTCTGAGTTACTGTAGCTGTACGTGAGTCACTGGATTATTGTCAAACTACGTAACCCAGTGTAATTATAGCTTAACTCATCTTTTAAGAGGACGCAGATTAGAGTGTACAGTTTGTTGACTGCAGAGAAAATTATGTCATGCTGCTTACTGGAAATAAACTGAGGTCTGTGGGGGGGAATATATAAATTGTTTATTTAAGTAAAGGTATTAAAAGTCCTGCATTTAAGTTTTAACCTTGTATCAGTACTGAAGTATTTAAAACATAATAGAAAACAAGCAGAACTCATGATTATTTACATATATGACATTTCATTATGTTAATGTATAATTTGTACTTTGCAGTCAGTTTAACTGCTTCATAAACTATTGTGTACTTTAATCTATAATAATGCATAATTTATAAAATGTACAACTTTAATCTGAAAAGTGATTAGTGACTAATGCTGTTAAATACATCTAGTGGGGTATAAAGTTCACTATTTCTTCTGGAAGAATAAAGAAACACAAGCAGAAGTACACCTTTGTATAAATTGCACTTAATTATATTAATTTATACCTAAATATTTTAAAGGTTCTGTCCCCTTAAAGGTCAGAGTTAAATATTTCCAAAATTGTCACACATTTGTAATATTTGTTATTTTTAAACGAAATTATTTCAAAATGTTATATTATATCTAACACATATGTCCTTATATTACATTTAATAGTTTATTTTTATTATTGTATAGTGTTTAAATTGTATATTCTACATATTGGGTACATGTATGTCACACCATATAGTGTAATATGTTATATTTATATGACTAATATTTATTCATATTCATAAAAATGTAAATGGCACATACATTATGGCTGATGGCATTGCACAAATATGTTTGTTAATGTCTAAGATGTAATATTATGTTGTTTGTATCTTTTATGTCACGGCTCTAACTTCCTTGGTTTCATATTTTATTGTATTCATTTCATACAAGTAGTTCTTTGAGTGCGGACTAAACATTTATTCAATGCAAACAACTGTTTATCTCAAGCAGTAGGTCTGAATCCAGCCGATCCCAATTAAAGGGCATTAGAGATTATGAAAGCTATCTGATCCCAGGTCAGCTGCAGTGATGACGCTTGTGTAAGATGTGTTTGTCAAAGCTGGATTAGGAGCCGTGATCTGTTCTGCTCTAAATTTATCAGAGAAGTAAAAATACAACGCAGCAGGAACAAAAGCTGCAATGAGAACATCTCCTCAGTGAGTTAATGTGTTGAACACCACGTGGCCCGGGAACCAGTGGTGGAATATTATTAAGTGCTTTCCCTCGAGCTCTTAACTGAAGCACTTCTGCTGCACTTGAGTACGTCCATTTAATTCTACGTTTGACTGAGATAGATTGTCATAGTCCTTCACTGAGCTGACAGCTGTGGTTAGTAATTCATTCAAAGACGTAAGATTTTATTCCTAAAAAATATTATACACTTTATACATTAAACTACTCAAAACCACGTCTTCCATCACGGTCCAGAGTCAGTTGATCATTTCAAAACATGCAACAAACCTAACCCAACACCAGAGAAGACAATGAGTCCCTCTAACATGTTCACCTGCCGGTGATGGTTCCTTTGTCTTATTTTCACAGAAAGCTGTGATGTTGATCCTTCAGAAGATGCCCCTCACAGCGGCCCTGTGCCTGATGCTCCTTGCCACACTTCTACCCAGCTCTGAGGCCCGGCGTGGAGGCGGCGGCTTTGGCCGAGGTAGAGGAGGCTCCAGCCGGGGCTGGGGCGGTGGTGGTGGCCAGGCCTACAGACCCGTCCAGAGCGGTGGTCCCAGTGCAGGGAAAATAGCAGGGGCGGCTGCAGTAGGCGCCATTGGAGGATCAATGTTAGGATCTGCTTTGAGCCGCCCTGGGTATGGAGGAGGTTACGGAGGATATGGTGGAGGGTATGGAGGAGGGTATGGTGGAGGGTATGGAGGGTACCCACGATATGGAGGTGGTGGCTATGGCCGCAGGCCTGGCTCTGACCCTGAGGGCTCTGGAGATATGGAGTACTACGTTGGAGCATCTAGTGGCCCCATCTACAACAGCATCATCGTTGTGATTGGCTCCCTGATGTCCCTGCTGATTGGCCACTGGGTGGCAGTCATGTAGAGATGGAGACAGCAGGTTTCACAAAACAGACAAGGAACCCCTAACCAAAAATACCCCATGACCTGACGGTGAAGACGACTGTTCCTGGTTTCAAATTAAATATGACCCTTGATTTACGAGAATCTGTGGCCAGTTGGTTTTAGTGAGTCGTCGGTGACCCTCCACACAGACAAGAAGAGGAGCTCCACTCATTTCACCTCAGCAACATGTCGCTGGGACACCAAGCTCCCGTCTGCAGCAGCACTGGTGAACTCAGAAACCACTTCCTGTAGATATTTGTCAGAGTTGTGAGGTAATTTAACTCAATGAATAACTATCTGCATTATATCCCACACTCTTGTTTCTCCTTTTAATGTGTCCAGTGTTTTTATACTTTTGATGATTGCAGTTATGATGATTTTAGTGATGGTGACTCTGTGTATTCTGGCAAACACATTGTCCATAAACAAACTGTGAAACAAGAATAGATTAGTTGTGTAATCTGATTAAATCTACCTCAGGGACCAGAGTTTAAGAGCAGCTGTAAACTTCATTTGATAACCACCATCTCTCAGTCTATTCCATAATAACAGAATAATTGTTTTCTCCTGATTCACAGTCTACTCTGCATATGTTACATTTTCAGCTTATTATTTGTATATTTACAGTATATTTGACCTAATTAAATACATGTTTTATGCCATTTTGTAGATTATTATGTAAAAAAGCAAAATGCCCCATGTTTAATTGTTTTAAAAGTAAAAAATAACTTAGAACAAACATTTCTGTTGATTTTTTTGTGTCTATTGTGATGAGACGAGAACACGTGTTAGTATGAATGATCCACTGGGGACACACATTTAGATCCACACGGTTAACCTCCACAGATGAGGTTGATTTCACTCCTGTCCCCTTGTTTGTTTGTTTTTCAGCAGGATTACGTAAAAACTACTAAACCGATTTCAAATGAACTTGGTGGAAAGATGGGTAGAGAATTTAATTTTTTTGCACTTTTACTAATTTTACATTTTCACGTATTTTCAATGGAATAATTCATGGCTCTCATGGATCAAGGATAATTAGGGAACTAATATCATTGAATGTGTGAAATTTGGAGCCACTTGATTTAATTCAATGGGACTAATGGGTATATGCCTTTCTAGTTAGTTTGTTTTTAAGGGTGAGGGGGTTGGCTGCGTGACTCAGCCATTAACAGTCTAATTTTAACAGACTGCAGACTTCACATCATGTGCTCAGAGTTTCTTCCTTGTCACGCCTCTAAAACACAGTGGTAATCATCTCAGAGTCTGACGTTGATGTTCGCACTTCATTTCAGGCTCAGACCTGAAACACAAAGGGGCTTTGACACAGCCCTCATGTTGTTCTTCATTCTGAGAAGTTGCCACAACAGACTCGACCTATGAATCCGTGATAGTTCACACTTAACCCAGAGCTGTCGTCTGTGTCAGATGAAGTCAGAGACTCTACCTTTTAGTTTCCAAAATCATCAGTAAACTGCAGGTTGCAGAGGTGGAAATAAGATAAGAACAATTCTGATAGTACTAAGTATAGAGTACATGAGTATTTACATCCTCTGCTATTTTATATGTTTACCACTTTACATCCCTACCTATGTGTTTTACAATGAAAATTACCACTGATTCAAATTACACAAGTGTATGTTTTGACACCCCACTGCATAAACTATTGATTTGAGTGAAAAGAAGTAAACAAACATTGAAAATTAAAGAACATTTTCTCATTAACATGATCTTAGGATAACGGGATGAGATAAAAAAACATCGTAATGGGTCATTATTATGATTTTATATAATGAATTTCAAATTGCTTAATGCTACTCAGCTTTTACAGTTGCACAATTACAAAGATCTGTCAATGTCTTGGACCAAATTTCTTTGAAAGTTTTTATTTTGAATTATTTACGTCCCCATTTTTTCGGGCTCACACCATATTAGAAACAACCAATCTACCTTCCCATCAATAAACATGTTGAATTACTTCCAAACAAAAGCACACGAAACATAAACTGCACCAGGGACACAACTGATGGGTAAAAAACACAGTTAAGTAAGAGAAGACACACTAATTAAGTAAAGACTGACATTGTTTCTTTCTTCAGCTTTCCTTGAAAATCAATTCAGACAAATGAATTAAACACCAAATGTCATTTTGTGATATGGTTAACAAGTGTGAAGCAATTTGAGCTTGAGCTGTTAAAAAACTAATTTACTCAGATTATCTCAATTTCACTTTTGGTTTCACAGGAGTTCATCAGTCATCAAATGCATCTCATCAAACGCTTTTTCATTATCACGCTTGTGAGTAAAGATACGTCTATTTGACCAGGCGAGCATAATGTGCATCTCACGGGTGAGAAGACATTCACGTCATGTGCGATTTTACATCCAGACACAAGATAACACACATTTAACAACACATTAAAGCTACACTGGAGTTTTTCACCACTCGTCCCCATCCACTGTTTGTCGGTTTTAACTAAAATGTGTATATTGTTATTATAGTGATGAATTACCAGAGGATGGTGAGTGAGAGACGTGAGATTTTATTTTAACAGAAAAATCCAAGGCTGGTGTCACTGGTGCCGCTTCTTCTCGGCTGAATAATCTTAAATGGAGGAGAAATCTTCTCATAAGCAAAATGTGGATGTTCCCTTCAGCCTCATCTTTTCTCTCTGTCATGTCAAACTCACAAGTTCCATGTGACAACAGGATTTATTCCAACACAGAGGTGTTAGGTTTTTATTGGACCAGTAAATTCATATTTATTTACCCACATATCACAGTAAAAGCTTATATGGTTTTTGTACTGTAGGTTCTTAAAAATCATCCATGTTCACATTAAAATCTTGAATAATGCTTATTAAGAAAAGTTTTTTAAATTTCTGTGATGCCTGCTTGTTTTAGAAAATTAGAAAATTCTACTATGAACTGTTTGTGATTAGAACTTCACACGATACATATAAATAGTTGTTTAATCATTTTACATGATTAGAAAAGTTACTGTGCATATTTCGATATCCAAGCTTGGTGACAATACATTCAACAAATGTGAGACGACACTAAAGAAAGGCAAAAGTTGTGGGTAGATAAGAAGAGGACAAGAAGGAGGGAAGGAAGTATATCTAGAAAAAATACGAAAAAGTTGGAAATATTCATAAATATTAAGACAAAGATCTGAGCTTCTCTGAGGCCGAGGCCCCTCACTTAATATATGAATAATGTTAAAAAGCACTGTTAGAAAGATATGAGGAAGAATATTGTTTCCTCCTTTGACATTTCAAGAGTAAATTTGAAATGCTGAAAATAAGTGGATCTAATTCAGCAGTAGACATTTTTTTAACACCGATCACCACAAGTGTTTATGAGCTACAAGAGAAATAAACTCTTGTTAGGGGCGTATGTGCTGACGTTAGTAGTTTGATATATTCTCAAAAGTTCCACTTTAATCTTGAAATAAAAAAGAATACGTTTATTATCTACATTTCAACTTTATTCTGCATATGCACCTTTTTTTTTAAATCTCTTATTCAGTTGGACATTTGAACTTATTTCTTGATATTGTGACAAAATTATCAAAATGAAAAAAATAAAAAATAAACTGTGGCTCTCTGATCTAACCTCTTACATTCACTTTGGAAATTCAAACATGGAACTTAAAATTTTAATCATTTTCCATCCTCCATCACCCCCCCGCTAATGAAGGCCTCAGTGCAGCAGCGTCAGCATGTTGCTGTTCAGTAGCATCAGTAAAGCACTGGTGACCACTGCTAAAGACCCTCGATATCCCATCTCCAGTCCCTCCGCCCCTCCTGTCTCTCTCTTCATGTACCTTTCAGAGTAAATCATGTACAGCTCCAAACACCTGCGGGCCTTCACCTGCTTGATCAGCGCCGGGTACCCGATCTCCATGATGCTGACTGTGTCATCGTCCTCCTCCTCATCGTCACCGACGGCCTGTGAAGCTGGAGGCCCGGGACGGGCTTCAGGCTGATTAGGAGCGTGAGGAGTGGAAGGTGAGGGGGTCGAGGAGTTGTCCTCCGCGGTGCTGTTGGTGTCTGACGTCTTGTTATCTGTGACAGTGTCCGGTGCTGAGGTGACGACAGCAGCTGTTGTGGTGACTGTGGAATTAGCTGTGGTGGTGGCTGTGGCAGCCGGGTTGAGTTTTGGCTTTCGATTCTCCACCGGCAGAATGTCTGTTCTCTTCATGCACGAGTCCATGAAGCTGTCGTAGGTCTGAGGGGGTTGGCTGTACCTGTAGTCTCTGCCATAGTCATCGGCATCAGTAGACCTGACACCATATCTCCTGTACATGTAGTGGTTGTAGTAGTACTCCTCCTGGGGGCTGTGGAAGGGGAAGTGAGGACGAGGGAACCTCCCCAGCCCGTAGCCCAGGGCCATTCCTGCCATGGCGCCTCCAGCTGCTGCTACCACTGCACTGCGCCCAAACCCTCTGGATCTATCTTGGGGATAAACGCCCATCCCCTGAACTGAGTGGGAAAAGGGAGAGCCGCCCCTCGCACCGTGGCCCCCGTATCCAAAGCTGCCTCCATAGTGAGGGCTCAGGATTTTGTTGTTTGGGTTTTGGTTGATATATCCACCTGGATAGCCTCCGTAACCTCCATAACCTCTTCCATACGGGGAGCCATGTGCTGGATACCCCACTCCACCCTGCTGCCGAGGGTAACTGCCCGGATACGCAGGTCTGCCTGACTGCGGCGGGTGGCCTCCTTGATTGTTTTGTCCAGACTGTTTGGGGTATCCACCTCTCGAGCTGGAGCCCTGATTATTCTTGTTGCCTGTATTAGTGTTGCCTCGGTTCCATGATGGGATCTTCTTGGAGCTGAAGCCTTTCCCAAAGCTGCCGCCTGCTCTCTTAGCCAGTGAAGAATGGGCGTGAAACAAAATAAGCGACAGACACAGCACAGATAATGAATTAAGCTTCATCTTCGCCCTGCAGGAAGAGTCAGGGAGAGAAAAGGAAAATTGGGAAAAAAAGGGGAGAAAGGGTGAGGAAAATATGTCATAATACTTAACTTTTTATCATGTTACAAAGTTTTGTGCCATTTGATGAGAGCTGTCTGCCTTTTTCCAAAGAGTAAAATCCTTAAGTTGCAGCTCAAACTTAAACACACACAAGGACATGCACCTTTCAGAAGTTACACTGAGCTGATAATAAGTTCAACTTGACCATTTCTGCTTTTATATTATGTAAGCCAGGTCCTCCGTTCACCTGTTTACAATCTATATGGAAACTATATAGCATAGCATCATATTCATTAAATTTTTGAGGTGATGAGGAACTATTTTAATCATTGTAATCACAAATAATATAAATATGATGAATAAATAGTTTCATTGTCAATTAATACTTTTATTTTATATAATTAATTCCCCGAAGAAATATGTCAAATTGCAAGAAATGCTGATAATAAACTCACCGAGCACAAAGTGGCATCTCCAGTTTGACCAGACCATCAATCCAATAACCAAACATACTAACATTTTTAAAATATTCTGTGAAGCCTGCTCATACATATACACACAGATATTTCAGTTTTTATTATCAATAAAAAGTATCGATATCCATATTGATAATGGTGATATGGAATATTTTTATAGCTATAGGGTTGAAATCAAATTTGATATGACGCTATAAACTGATCTGTGTAAATCTACTCTGATTCACGTATTTTATACCCCAAATATTCCTTTTAAACTCCTTAAGATTCTGCTTTTCTGGACCCGGAGATATATTTTGTTAGTGTGGGTGTGAGAACAAACCCCTGTTAAAGCTCTTGCTTTTTTATTTTGAGAGAGGAACCTTTTCAGTTGTATAAAAGTCTGGAGTCAGTTTACAACCTATTTAAGGCCTAATTGTCTGTCAACAATAAAAACTGGGCTCTGTGTTTTAACAGTAGATTATTTACGGTCCATGCATTCTGTTTGCATAGTGCTCATCTGAATTATAACTTGTGTTTCCATCTGTCATGACCTGTAAATCCTGCCAATGTTCTAAATAAATTAATACACGCATACATAAATAAAGAGGAGTGATAATACGATGCTACGAGAAAGAAAGACATAACTCTGGCATGTTTATCATATACTTTTTCATCATATACAACAGCTGTATTGATTAAAGCCTTACATAGCCTGGGATTAAATTATATTATTATTATTGTAACATCCCCATCTCGTCCTCACGAGACGAGGATGTGATGACAACCCTGAAAAGAGATCACAGGTCAGTGTATTTATTTTTAGATCGCTCTGTTAGCACCAATACATCACCTGGAATTGGACCATTTCTACAATAGAAGGTGGTTGTCTTTTCTCTCTATGCACAAACCTGAAGATAAACACAACAGATGTGTCAGTGACCAAACAACAACAACCTCTCACCTGAATCACAGACAGCCTGTAGATAAACACAGACAGTGTTCAGGTCTGAAGCTTCACTGACAGCAGTGAGCCGTGTGCTTCCTCCACAGAAACACCGATGGCTGCTCTCTTCTTCACTCGCATCACAACTCACCGTCACAAAATCGATGGAGACGATTCCACCTCTCGGTCCAGGTGACGTAACGCCGCGCGAGGCGTTCTGGGTATGTGGCGCGATGCGAGCTGAGCTGCTAACCCGGGTAAATTCAGTGACTCGGTGGTTAACCTGTGTTACGACGGCAGGTTAAGTTAAACCCGAGATTTGACTCCATGACTGAATCTGGTCCGAGCGCTGTTTGTTCATGGTTAACGCGATGTAAGCCCCGCCCCACTGCTCACTGTCCAATCACAAGAGTGCTGCGCGTGTCCAGGAGCCAATCGGCATCAGCGCGAGGACTGTGATGCTGGATCAGCAGGAGAGACTGTTTATATAAACACATGGATTTAATCATGTTTTATATGTAACATAGATTTAATCATGTTTTATATGTAACATGGATTTAATCATGTTTTATATGTAACATGGATTTAATCATGTTTTATATGTAACATGGATTTAATCATGTTTTATATGAAACATATACTGTAGATGGAACCATGTTCTTTATTTGAACATGTGTAAAGGCAGGTGTACAAACAGAACATGTTCCTCTAGAGGAGTGAGTAAAGCCCCCTGGGAACGTGGATTATATGATCATCATCACAAACAGAAGCTTCACCTAACCATCTGCCCAGCGTCTTCAAACCACGTGACGATGTGGCAATAACAAGGACACGCCCACATTAACCCAGGCAACTAGGTCCTGCTCCTCACTCACAGCCCTTAAAGGTCCAGTGTGTTGTTTAAAAAACAAAATTACTAATACTTAATACTATTAAAAGGGTCCAGTGTGTAAGATGTTGTAATTTCATCGGGAGCTGGTCCTCTCCCACTAAGGCTGCTATGTTGCACCACCATGTCTCTACAGTAGCAAAAACCTTTTGAGTTTTTCTGATGCCTAAAAACAATTTTAGGATCTCCTTAGCTGCTGATCTCCGCAGTTTCTCCAGAAGTGGTGTATTTGTGAACATGTCACAGTGAGAGCCTCCAGAGTGGGCGGACATTCTCCCCCTGGCCCCCTGGTGTACAGGGTTGATGATTGTGGACCAAACATCAGCCACAGCGCTGGTTGTCTGTTTATTCAAAGTTTATTAAAATAAAAATCATAACAATCACAAACACTGGTCTTCAATCGGCCTTTGAATAAAATAATGTGTGTAGCTGATAAGAAGAACAGTTCTTGAGATATACAAGTCACATACTGACAGAGATTTCTGGAATCACTAGACAGAGGAAAGGTCACTGTTATTGATAGATCGTTCTTTTTTATTTTCTAACACATACAGGTAGATGGAGGGTGAGGAGGGGAGGGGAGGGGGTTAAGGTGTAAGGGAGTGGGGGAGCTGGGATGAGGGGATGATTGACAGGGCAGAGGGAGAGAAAGGATGGGAGAGGAGATTAGGAGGGTTTGAAGTTGAAGAGAAAACAGGGGAGCCTCCTCCTCGTTGTCCCCTCAATCTCCTCCTTCTCTCTCTTCTCCATCTTCTCCTCCTTCCCGCTCTTCTTCCTTTCTTTCTTCTCCTCTTTCTCCTTCTTGACCCTCTCCTTGTAGCTGTCGGTCTTCAAGGCCTGTTCCTGAAAAGACAGAGACAACATAAGTTTCACTCTTTTCTTTTTCAAAGTCTGAATCGGAAACAAATCAACAATCCAATATTATTCAATTAGAATGAGTTGGTGTAACGTACCTGAAGCACAATGTTCTGCTGGATCGGGAGTTTTATGTCGTCCTCCAGCTTGATTTCCTTTTCTAGGGACTCCTTGTGCTCGGTGGACCACCTTTCATCTAAGTCTCTCATTTTTTTATGCAGCTCCTCTATTTCCTCGGGCCTGCCCTCATTTTCGAGGATGTATCGCTGCAGCTTGTCCTCCTGGAGCTTCAGGTCTGCATTCAGGGAGACGACCTCGACCTCTTTTAGTTTAAACCTCATGTTCATGTTCCTGAGCTCCTTCTCCAGCTCCTTCTCTTTGGCTTTTTCAGACTCCACGAGCTGAATCAAGCTGGTCAGGTCGTCTTTGGACTTCAACAGAAGTGAGGCAGAAGACTCCAACTTCTCGGCCACCTTCTTCCTCTCTTCTCCCCAGGAAATATTTTTCATGGTGATCTGCTTTTTGAGAGCAACGTTTTCAGCCCTCAGCTTCTTCAGCCGTGGGTTTTCAGCCTCCAGGTCTTTCACCCGGGCGTTTTCAGCCTTCAGCAAGGCATTTTCAGCCTCCAGTCGGCCGTTTAGTACCTCCAGCTCCTTCAGCCAGGTGTTTTCAGCCTCTAGCTCCTCCAGACGGGAGTTTACATCCTCCTGCTCCTCCAGACTGGCGCATTTAGCCTCCAGCTCGTCCAAAAGGGCGTTTACATCCTCCAGCTCCTCCAGACGGGCCCTTTCAGCCTCCAGCTCCTTCAGATGGGCGTTTTCAGCCGCCAGCTCCTGGATCTCCCTCTGCGAGTCCTGGAGGGCTCGGCGGAGCATTTTGCTCAAGTTGCACTTGTGTGGCTCATCTCCTGAGCTGTTGATCCTCTCCATGTCGATTAACAGGTGCTGCAGTGTAGCAAGAAGGTTTCTGTCGAGTACTTTCTTCTGTAGCTGTGTACAAAAGTTTTTGTAGAGTATTCTCTTGTCTTGTGATGGTCGAAAGTCACTGAAGAGAAGTTTCTCATGTGTCTGACGTTGGCTCACGGTCGTCGTGTCTGGTTCCACTGACAAATGTTTCTCTTAAATAGGTGAGCTAATTTCCTATGATCTGTGTCATTCTACAACACAAACCCATCCTCCTATGATCAACTTCAAAGTCATACTTTAATCACAGATGAAGACGTAAAGAGAGTTTGTTGTGAGGATAGCCGACACCGGTGTCGATGGGGTGTCAACAAAACCATGTGATCGCTGCAGCGGAGTTATTACGTGATGTACATTACGTGATGTATATTTTGATGCAGAATAATAAGCAGAAAAACTAAGTAAACATACCTTAGTTAAGTAGATACATAGTCTGTCAGTGTCTTTCAAAATAATATAATTAAATCTAATAAAAGGATAGTGCTGCAGAGAATGTGTGTTTTCCAGCTAAATTACAAAGGAATAAAATATAAATAGATATTTAGTTTTTTTTACATATAAATGTTTGGTTTTCATCATTTTGATTGTGGACCAAACATCAGCCACAGCGCTGGTTGTCTGTTTATTCAAAGTTTATTAAAAAAGAAATCACAACAGTCACAAAAACTGCTCTTCAATCGGCCTTTGAATAAACATGTGTGTAGCTGATAAGAAGAACAGTTCTTGAGATATACAAGTCACATACTGACAGAGATTTCTGGAATCACTAGACAGAGGAAAGGTCACTGATATTGATAGATCGTTCTTTTTTATTTTCTAACACATACAGGTAGATGGAGGGTGAGGAGGGGAGGGGAGGGGAGGGAAGAGGGTGAGGAGGGGAGGGGAGGAGGGAGGGAAGAGGGGTAGGGGGTTAAGGTGTAAGGGAGTGGGGAGCTGGGATGAGGGGATGATTGACAGGGCAGAGGGAGACGAAGGATGGGAGAGGAGATTAGGAGGAGTTGAAGTTGAAGAGAAAACAGGGGAGCCTCCTGTCCGTCGTCCCCTCGCTCTCCTCCTTCTCTATCTTCTTCCTTTCTTTCTTTTTCATCTTCTCCTCCTTCTTCCTTTCTTTCTTCTCCATCTTCTCCTCCTTCTCTTTCTTCTTCCTTTCTTTCGTCTCCATCTTCTCCTCCTTCTCTCTCTTTTTCCTTTCTTTCTTCTCCAGCTACTCTAGACAGGCACTTTCAGCCTCCTGCTCCTTCAGACAGGCGCTTACTACCTCCAGGTCCTCTAGACGGTCGTTTTCAGCCTCCAGCTCCTTCAGCTCCTTCAGCCAGGCGTTTTCAGCCTCCAGCTCCTTCAGACGGATATCTTCAGCCTCCAGCTCCTCCAGATGGGCCTTTATTCTGTCAAGCTCCTTCATCCAGGCGTTATCAGCCTGTAGCTCCCCCAGACAGGCCCTTTCAGTCTCCAGCTCCTTCAGTTGGGCCTTTACTCCCTCAAGCTCCTTCAGCCAGGCGTTTTCAGCCTCCAGCTCCGCCAGACGGGCGTTTTCAGTTGCTAGCTCCTGCGAGTCCTGGAGGGCTCGGCGGAGCATTTTGCTCATGCTGCACTTGTGTTGCTCATCTCCTGAGCTGTTGATCCTCTCCATGTCGATTAACAGGTGCTGCAGTGTAGCAAGAAGGTTTCTGTCGAGTACTTTCTTCTGTAGCTGTGTACAAAAGTTTTTGTAGAGTATTCTCTTGTCTTGTGATGGTCGAAAGTCACTGGAGAGACGTTTCTCGTGTATCTGACGTTGGCTCACGGCCGCCGTGTCTGGTTCCACTGACAAATGTTTATCTTAAATAGGTGAGCTAATTTCCAATGATCTGTTTCATTCTACAACACACACCCATCCTCCTTTGATTAACTTTAAAGTCATACTTCAATCAATTACTGTACATACCAACAGGGGCGGAGAGTCAGAGGGACAAAGAGTTGTCCCCCTCAATATCATTGCAAAACAGCAATGATCATTTTAAATAGTAACACAATATGATGTCTCAGACATGTTGCTTTAATTCTACCACTTAATAGAATAAAACACATTTACATTTAACCAGACTTCATACTGTTTGTTTTACTTTAAAGTGGAATCTTGAATCTAACTTGGTCACCTTGGGGTGCAGCTGCGTCTTCTAATGCACAATTGAGGCAGGATGTTTATATATTATTAAAATTAAACATAACTCAGAAAATTCTTAACTGACTTTCAAGCCGTTTGCTTAAAGGATGCTTAGCAACTGTCTTATTAAAAACTTTCATTCCTTTTGAATGTCAATGGTAGAAGGAAGAAGGAGACAACATTATTTCCATTATCCATTTCCAGTCAATCTGAAAAGCTTCCAGCTGCTCATAGAGCTCAGATGATTCCACCTGCTGGTCATTGGGAAAGTACACCATTGAACATTTTTTGTGATGGATCTTTCAATCATTCTGTGAACCCATCAATAGGTTGTAGTGGCTTCTTTTGAATTTAATTCAGCATTTTTACAATTACAGCTCAACAGAGAGAAAAAGAACACAAAAACTGAAGGGAAAAGTATATACAAAAATTCAATGGTGCAGCATTGTTAGCACATTGCTGTTCAGTAGCATCACTATGGTACTGGTGACAAGAGCTAAAAACCCTTGCAAGCACATCTCCAGTCCCTGCACCCCATCATCGACACCAGGCTCTGTCGTTTTCTTCAAGTACTTTTCAGAGTAAACCATGTAGAGCTCCACACACCTCCTTGCTTTCATCTGTCCGATCAGTGCCGGGTAGCCGATCTCCACAATGCTGACTGTATCTTCATCATCATCCTCATCAGAAGCTGCTTTTCTGAGAGCCTGTGGAACTGGAGGCACAGGTTTGGCTTCAGATTCATCAAGAGGCCTTTGAGTTGAAGGTGAAGAGGTCGAGGTGTTCTCTGCTGTGCTGCTGTTGCTCTCTGTTGTGTTGCTGCCAATGCCAGTATGTGGTGCAGCAGCTGTTGTGGTGGCTGTGGATGTAACTGGGATGGTGGTTGTGGCAGCTGGGTTGAGTTTTGGCTTTCGATTCTCCACCGGCAGAAGGTCTGTTCTCTTCATGCACGAGTCCATGAAGCTGTCGTAGGTCTGAGGGGGTTGGCTGTACCTGTAGTCTCTGCCATAGTCATCGGTATCAGTAGACCTGACACCATATCTCCTGTACATGTAGTGGTTGTAGTAGTACTCCTCCTGGGGGCTGTGGAAGTTGAAGTGAGGACGAGGGAACCTCCCCAGCCCGTAGCCCAGGGCCATTCCTGCCATGGCGCCTCCAGCTGCTGCCATCACTGCACTGCGCCCAAACCCTCTGGATCTATCTTGGGGATAAACGCCCATCCCCTGAACTGAGTGGGAAAAGGGAGAGCCGCCCCTCACGCCGTGGCCCCCGTATCCAAAGCTGCCTCCATAGTGAGGGCTTGGGATTTTGTTGTTTGGGTTGTAGTTCATGTATCCACCTGGATACCCTCCATGACCACCATACCCTCCATAACCTCTTCCATATGGGTAGCCCTGTGCAGGGTAACCAGCAGCTGGATAGCTTCCTGCTGGGTTTCCCGGCTGCTGGGGGTGACCTCCTTGGTAAGGATAACCTCCAGGTCTGTCTGGCTGCTGGGGGTAACCTCCTTGGTTGAACTGTTGTTTACCCTTGGACTTGGTGTCCACATTGGTTTTTGTTTTGGGAGTCTTTTTAAACAGATTAAGCCCTATTCTTTTCTTGGCCATGGAAAAATGTATGTTGAAAAGAAGAAACAGGCATAATGCAGCGATCACAGTCAGTTTCATGTTTGCACTGCAGAGGAGGCAGGGAAATAGACGCGAAGAGAACAGTGAAAATATGAAGGAAAAAATAATTACATCATTAAAAAACATTCGTTCTAAAGAGCTATCGTGGAAAAAGTTATCGCACATTTCTACTGAACTGTTGACACACAATCTGAATTTTCTTGATTATTCATTTGGCCTACGAACAAGCAGTGACAAACACCCGCACAGAGTTCCCATGGCCCGATTAAACTATCACATATGAAAAAGAGTTATATTGTTAATAAAATGTGTTTTCTTCTATCAACTAAATGACCATTTGTTAAAGGTCTGACACATCGAACTACATCATGCAGCACCTGTTCTAGCCAATGGGTTCAACATGAAGCAATGGGTCTGAAATAGCTGATGGGTTTAAAATAGCACAGACTCTTCAGACTGAGCTCAGTGCCGGCAGCAAAATGTTTGTGATCCATGTTGTTTTCAAGGCTTTGCGCTTTAAACGCCTCTGACCACCTAAAGAAACACAGTAAGTAGTGTTTATGCATGACGTCATTAAGGCTGAGGGTCGATCACTGAGAGAAAGTAACATTCATAAAAATAACTGAGGGTTTTAATGACTCACTGTTAAAACATTTTCAGAAAAAAGTTCCCCTGATAAAAGCTGTGTACATGACAAATGATCTGAACAGTGAATACTCATAAACACATGGCTACATACTGACCTTGTGCTGTCGGTGCGTCGCCAACACTGCTGTTTCTTTCTTTAGATCACGTAGGTTAAAAAAATATTTAACTGCCCCCACTCCCCCTCCTGCCCCTTCAGTGGGTCAAGTATCTGCGAGATTCATTTAAGTTAAAGTAGCAGCAACATTGGGGTAAAAATACTCCATTACAAGAAGAGAAGTACTAACAACAAATTGTAACGACCATGTAAAATGGCCCAGTCAGTGTAATGTTATCAAAGCGTTGTAACTGGATTTTAAAGGGAGTTGGTCAAGGTGGTGCCTTTTTAATCGAAGCATATTTTATAAATGTGTAAATTAATCATTTAATCTGAATACTAACTACAACTGTCACAGGTCTAGTTATATATGTATATTTACACACAGATGCATATATACTTAGAAACATACGCACACTCACACAGTGGAATCAAAATCAGTGACATCTGTGACACCAGCACGAAACATCAACAAACAATATGATGCTGCTGAATGAAAAGGAAACAAACACTGTTCCATTAGTATTAGATGAGTTGTATAAGAATACATCCTGTCCAATAACTGCTGTAAGAATTTTTCACAATAGGTGTCAAAGCGAAAATATGAAAGAGTCATTGTCGTTTGCGTCATTGCAGCACAATCTTTTAATCAGGCAGTACACAGTACTGCAGCCATCAAAGAAATCAGGAAACCTTCCAGATCAACAACATGAGACGTCTTTCTCAACCGGTCGGTGACATGTGCAGTTTCAGAATAACTCAACACCTGCTGAAAATCCAGGTTTTTCTCACCTTTAGATCACAGGGACTTCACTGGTTTACTTACAGGTTTGTTTTTATGACCACAATTAAAAACCAGATGGATGTCAAATGCACTGAGTGCTGATGGCTGTGGTCAGAAGTTAAACTGAGCTGAAACTTTCAACCAGAAGAAGTAAAGGGGAAAAAACCCTGCTTTTCAGCCTGGTGTTAAGTCACCCTTTAAAAAGCACCATTTGTTTCTAAAGAAAACTGCTATAAAAGCTGCATGAATCAGTTCACATCCACTAGAATCCTCGGGAGTAATCAGAATCCAGAAAACACAAAGATAAAGCAACTCGTCATTTTTTAAAATTTATTTTCTTGATCTCCTTCACACCACGAGTGGAGATCTGACTGAAAATGTTTTTCCATCAGCATCAACACTGGCGATTATAAGGAAATAATTTGGATTTGGATTGAAAATTGGGTCAAATGGGAAAAGGAGACATTCCACTCAAGAAAAAAATGTGCAACAGGGCGCTTTTAAACTCACTGAGGCGAATGATCAAAGTGCAAACTGACAAAATAAGAGAGAATCGGTTCTTTGATGAAAAATGCAAACACGAGCCCAATCGCCCTTTAACCTTAGGCACATATGTAAAACCAATTATTTTAATCTTCATTTGCCATCAGTGTGCTTAAGAAGGATCCTTTTATTTATGGCCTCCACCTGTGGGAGGTGCCTATGGATAAATAGCAATGAGCAAAAATGGTGGAGACACAAACTTTCATCGAGCTGCGACGAAATGAGTTTCTCCGATGTCAGATGTATGAAGGGGAATGAGTGGGTTACAAACACACACATAACTGTTTCTGTACAGTACACATCTATGCGGTAAACCTTCCAAAAAATCCTGTAGGGTCATATAGTGTATTATTACAGCTTAAAGAAGGAGGACAGTCGGGTGAATCAGTCATAATGCTACACATTGAACTCTTTTAGTGCCACAACAACAAAAATAACAATCTCATGTGTGGCTTCAGGGTTTGAGCTTCTCCCCCACGTTAGTAGTTTATCTTTATGGATAACATCAAGCATTTACTCTTTTTAGATTAGAGAAATCTTAGCATCATAACATTAAAAACACAATCCATATATGCAAATAAAACGTGTCATTATTTGTTTTTTTTTTGACAGATTGTCCGTTCAGTGGTTTATCAGTGGGAGCAGACTTCACTTTACCACAGTCACCTCTGAGTTCAAGGAGTGACACCTCTATTTATAACATCCCTGTCTTCATTTGCTAATTAAAGCAGCAAGAAACTACACTATGTTCAGAGGCAGGGCCAGTCTGCATCAGCTGCTCCACCTGCTGACTAAATGAGATTATGACATTCTGCCTGAACAGTTGCAGGTTCAGAATGTGCCGTCTTTTAGCGTCTACTTCAGCATGACGTTGGGACACAGCTACTAAACCGAAATGTCCAGCAGAACCCGGGTAACTTCTCTTTCGTCCTGAACAGGAGTTAAAATTGCAAATAAAAACAAAGTAAAACGGCTAAAAGAAAAACTGTCCAAACATTTTGAAGAGACATTAGGCCTTTTCATAGCAAACTGTACAAAGCTGCAGCTGCTGCAATGTAAGACGGGGGAAATATACAAGATATTTACAAATTTACAGGAGGAGGAGGAAGAAGAGGATGAAGAGGAGACCCACTAGACCCCAAGGAGACACAATCAAACAAGACAACTGACCAGGATCAGCCATGGGCAGTTTGAACATTCCTCCTTGGACATTAAGTCAAACAAACTCATAACATCAGTGGGCTGAGTCCAGTGAAATTTCCGGCTGGTTTGTCTCTAATGGACAGTGACGGAGAACGGACTGCACAAACGTGAAAATAGATGGTTGAGGGTATGAAGAAGCCGCTGCTGAGGCGAAGCAGATCTTTCCTGGTGTTAACAGTGAGAGTGATGAGAAGCCAATGTGACTCCTGGATGAGTTGTTTCATCTGCTGTTTGTCAGAGACGCTTGAATGAGAGGTATTTTACAGAGGAGCTTTAAATTAATTGAGGTCTGCTGAAATATAAACTGTTAATGGCACCATCACTCCCCCTCCCTGAGGACACCGGTCTGAGCAAGTCCATCTCTCCTTCAGTCCTGAGGCTCCCGCTCCTCTTTACACACCGTTGGCACTCATCTTGCTCTTCTGGGACACCTCTGTCGCTGCTTTAGCCTGTGGGACAGATGTCACGTGGCTTAGTTTAACCACAATATGCAGAATTTCACTTTGAAAAACAGTCAGGGGTGTTCTGCACAGTGGGATAATATACAAACCCTCATGTTTCTCAGAGGACAGAATTCGGATGCTACTTGGCAGAAAATTTTAGTATTTTAAAATGTATTTGACCAATTTAAGTCTTTGTCTTCAGCCTTATATCTGAGAAAGAAACACACCCTAATATGAGGAATGGACGTTTAAAAGAAATGACAAAGACATAAAAGTGTCAGTCAGATAAACAACTGAGTGAGGAAGAGTGAATAAAATACCTTTTTAGAAAAACCATGGCAACAGACTTTAAATGTTATTTGATGTCATGCAGTATCTCTTTAAAAGAAGATGATGGTTGGTTTATATAAAAAAGAAAGTCACTGACAGGTCTATATTTAACAGCTATTTTTAAATCCTCACACAGTAACTTGCTGATGATCAGTTCCTATCTGGCCAACACTTTCTGCATTTGTGAGTGTGACTCTTTCAAAACACATTTCTTACATATTTATTCTGCATGGATAAATTACTAAACAGGTTCCCAACCGGTTTCTGTACATAACCCATTGTATGGGAGTGCTTAATGTCCCCAGGAATAGCTTCCGTGAGAGTTTAGCACATTAGGAAGATCACGGCCAGGAAGAACTAACTGGATTCTGAATCAGTAAATCCCTCACTGGTTTCTGTGGGTAACAGATAAAGAACAGTGGGTGCTCACCTGAAGGACTTCAGCAGCGGTCAGTGGTTTGTCTGAGACCACAGGAGCCTTGTCCCTCAACTCCTCCACCTGCAAAGATTCACAAGTTATTAACATGGAAGAGTCCTGCAGGATTTTATGGTTCTTCTACACAAACTCCCCCTCAAGACTTTCTTGTATGTAAATAAATAATAATGGATGAATATCATCCAAATTTTATATTGATTCGTTCGTTAATTTCAAACAATCCAGTTGATAATGAATAAATTAATAAATTAATAAAATCACCAGATGATTAATCGTCAATTGTTAGTTTTTATGTATTTGCTTTGTTGGGAAACTTTTAACAGTTTGATAGCTTGATACTCTATAGGGAGCTACTGGAAGCAAACCTGTTATCTTAGCTTTGTAAAACAACGAGAAAAAGAAACAATAAAGAAAGCAAATAAATGTAATTGCCTACATGCAGAACTATTCCTTAAAGAATCTGGTGAATTTCCTCAACCAAGTTTTCCAAAATAAACAAAGAACAGCTCAGATCAGTGATTGAGAAAATGTTTTGTATACGTCCGTGTTTCATGAATTTAATAAATCTGGTATGAGTCTGAGTATATGAAAATACCTCAGGTCTCCACTGTGATTAGAAACAGCTGTTCACTTGCTCTCATATGAAAAGGACATCTACTGTTATGGCAGAAATCTATTCTTTACTGCAGTTCTGAAGTTTCCCCTCCACCATCTAAACTCCTCTCACTCTGCTGTGTTTGAGGAGAGCACTGACCGATCTGTCTTTGATGATGAGAGCAGGGTCGGCCAACATGTCCGCACTGACTGAGGCTGAGCTTGTTCCTGTGATCTCCACAGGAGCAGGAGTAGCTTTCTGCAAAAATAACAACAAAACATCTGATAAGAAGACTAAACCATTAATAAACGAATGAAAATAGTCATTACTAATTAAGTGACAGGTCAAGAAACAACGTAGTTATGAAACAGCTTTTGGTAAGGAGAGCAAACACAGAGCATACAACAGTAAGAGGTGTACCAGTTACTTCCGAGCTGGAATGTTAATCTGGGTACAAGTTTCTCTAATCTGTACATGAGGGAATGTGCAGAGGTTTGTAAGATTTGAAGTACATTGTAAAGTTCAAACCTCTAGTTTAGGAACAGGTGGGATGACGGGGGGTTTTGGTTTGAGGTCAGTCAGGTACATGGCTCTGGAGAGCAGCAGCAGTGACGGAGGAACGTTCTCCTTCAGGTGCAGGTCCAGCCACTGATGGACGAGAAGAACATTTACTTAAGGAGATCATCAACAAGACATAAGAGGTTTGCCTCTTTAACTTGGCATATTTTGCAACCATGCCTGCTGGTACATTTAAAAGACATTGATTTGTTTTAATCGTATTTATCCTTTGCTAAGACACAGAGGTCGTCACTGGTCCAACAGCTTTTGGTTCGCTGAAAAAAGAAATTGCATAATTCAGTTGCTCACCTGCTGAATCTGCAGACGTAGCTGATCGGTGGTGAGACCCAGAGACCTCATCCCACGACTACGACACGCTGCCTGTAGTTCTGACACACTCATAGCTGGCACGCCTTCTGCTGCAATCATCTGTGAAGACATGAGGAGAGAGAAGTTACAAAATGTGGCACAAGTGGGACAAAAGCTTCACATCAGGAGGGACTGCAATGGCTCTTTATCTGAAATAAACTAATTAAGAGGACAGCAGAGGTGAACCACTGTTCTTTCTTTAAAGTGGTGAAGTAGTCGACAGCACAAAGTGTTACAACATATTTGCATGAATGGACTTCTAAAGCATGTTTGCCTGAAAGATAGACACAATTCTTAAAACTGGTCCACTTGTGACAATAAATAGCAGCTGTAAAGAAAAGAAAACAAAATGGGATGGTGTGACACTTCATAGTTTCAGAGGCTTTGTGTACTTCTTGTCCTTTGTCTCACCTCATCGTCTGCTTTGATGGTCCTGAGCTGCATCATCAGCTGAAAACGCAGCAAGTTGTTGGTGCCGATGGGCTGCAGCTCCAGCAGTTTGCACAGAGCCACCAGCTGGGGGCGCTCCAGGTGCTCCAGCGTCAGTTCGTCCTCAAACAGCTTCGAAAACCGGACAATGTCCTTCGTGGTGGGCTGCTCGCCTGTGCCTCGGACCTGACGGGGACGCACAGATGTCACTGACTTGAAGCAATGAAACCATCCTGATCATGTAGCCATGGTTAACCAACTGGTTACAGTTTTAGAATTAATTAATTGTTTAAGTCATTATTTTCAAGAAAACAGAACTATTTTCTAGTTTCTTAGTTTTCTGTGACAGTGAACTCAACATGCAGGTTTTCGACTGTTGCTGGCTGTATTTTACCTTTTGAACGTATGTGGAGAAGCGCTGGGTTTCATCATCTGTCTGAGCTTTAGCCTTGTTTCTTCGGGCCATCTCAGCGATGGTCTCTTGGAGAAACTTGGCCAGTTCGAGCTTCGCAGCCAGACCCTTCTTCTGCTTCTCCTCCTGCAGGAAGAGGGGAGAGGAGATGCAGGTTAGCTTTAACAATATACTGTAGTTCACATACAGCAACAGTGTGATGTACTCACTGGCTTCACAACCTCAATACATTGTGTTTATTACATATCCTCTATGGTTCGATATAACACTGTTCACGTTTTAAATGTGGCATTTCAAATATGCAGTCAATGGCTGAGCAGTCATGTACCAAAACCTGTGGGCAACGGCAGATAGTAAAAAATTAAAGTAGAAATATGATTAAATTTGTTTGAATTGCAGGTTGTCAGGAATATTGTTTGTTTTCCTTCGTGTTTAGCACAGACATACATATACTGTTGTGTTTATATGATTTTTTTAATAGAAAGGCAACAAATAAAAACTTAATTATTATAAAAAATATAACTAAAATATTCATATTTTAGATATTGTTAATAAGAATGCAGTTATAAGTCATGTAACAACCATTAATGAAAGAGGACCACATACATTTCCTAATAGAATTCATACAATAGACACTAAATTACAATATCTAACTGACATTTCTCTCTGGTATCTTCTGCTTTGTTTTCACCACTGTATTATAATCTAGTATCACAATGGGCTGCTATTTTAAGCTTCAAATGCAAAGGGGCTGGACACCTCTGTGTTGACCAGGAGCATGAAAGCATATCTGTGAATCACTCAGCCGTGCTCCAGTCCGGCCAGGGAACATCACATCTGACGGGCCGACTAGACCAAGTACAGAAACCTGCTGTTTACAGTAAATGTAAAATTTAAAAATACATAATTACTATATGATCATGAAGTTATTATAATTACAGATAGAACTGCCCAATCAATACGTTTTTAAAGGATTAGATCCAGTGTTTATAAAGCTTTGTTAAGCATTTTTGCAGGTTATTCACATCACGGATCTGTAAGTCAATTGCCACGATAAGACAAAGTCAGCTGCTTGCACGGCCAAAGGTTCTTAGTAAAGCAGCCACAGGCACTCCTGACGAGTTACATAATCATGAACCCTGTCGTTCTGGAGCCAGTGTGTGTGTGTGTGTGTGTGTGTGTGTGTGTGTGTGTGTGTGTGTGTGTGTGTGTGTGTGTGTGTGTGTGTGTGTGTGTGTGTGTGTGTGTGTGTGTGTGTGTACATATCCACATGCCTTTTTGGATTCCGTCTCAAAGGTGGAGGGCAACATCTCTGGGAAGAGTTTAAGGAATACGGGCAGAAGAAACTCCATGAAAGGAACGATGATAAACAAAATGAATGGCACCAGACGGAACAGGTCAGCACAGGTCCTCAACAGCTGTAAACACAAAAACAATAACAATGCACGTGAGCCAGTATTCACACCGGGGCAGTGCTGCCACTGCCCAAGTCTGTAAGATCCATTACACAAGCCCTGAAGATCTGCCAGTCCTCATCTAAAATAGCCCAAATATAATTTTACCATGGCATGTGCACAGCTTGAATCACTGAGCCTGCCTGCATGCACCAAAACCTCAATCAGTCAGTCAGTGACACGTACTCTAAGAGTTTGACCTTTTTCAATGAGCTACCACTGTCTTAGCGTTTGACCAGTTCACTTACAGTGGAGCTGCTCAGCAGCTTTTTGTAAAAGCAACTAAACAGTACAGGGATTAATTGTGTGAATTAAAATAAATAAATAGAAGCTACAGCTGAACCACCAGGAGATGTGTAACACTCAGCACATTTGAAATATCTATCAACCATGTTTAAAGAATGTTATATTGGTGTCCCAGAATCTGTTAGGATATAATAACTATTCAATTTTATGTATATTTCATTTAAAAGTGGGTGATCTTTCCCCAAAACATACACATTTTTATAAAACACACGATCACGATCCATCACAATTGAAGTCTTACTTCCCAGTTGGAAAATGTATAGTGGAGATCATTCAGAATTAAACCAGCCCATATCAGCTTCCACCATTTAAAAGACCCAGGCAGATCAAACAGGGAATCTAAAGTGTGCGCATCTTAAATCCCAGATCTGTGGCTTTGTTCAGAGAACAGAAAACTAGTCTGCTGATGGAACACACTGAACACACTGCTAAATCCTGAATAATAATTTACAGAAAGGTCTATTCAAACAATTCCAGACACAACTAGTTACCTGCTCTTACTCACATTTGTATGAGCTCTGGGACATAATGTGTACATTCCTTATTGACAGTCAAGGGTGTGAAACATTCACAAGGAACACTTGCGTCATTTTTACACCCTTTTTACATACATGAGTGCAAGAAAGAATTGGAAACACATTTCTAAATAATGTATGAGTATATATAATAAGGGGGTGTTAAGCTACGGTCTGCATGTCGGTTGAGAACTACATGCCCATCATGGCACGCACACAGCTACTGTGGAAACTACCAGTGTTGGGATGAGTAGTGCTGCAGGGAATGGCCCGCTGATGCTGCCAATGGCCAGTCTGACTATAACAGACGGGTAAATGTGTTTGTGTGAAAACAAGAGGGTGAGTGTAACAGCAGTGCATCAGCCCTTTACACAGCTCCAACAGGAAGTACCAGCACAAAACACCAACTTAGAGATCCTTTATATTACTGTTTGCAGTTTTTTTTTTTAATTGGTCAGGCATCTGTGACAATGGTTGGCCACCAGTCTCTAGGATAATTCACGTGAAACACTGCAGTAAAACACTAACCTCCATAATAAACATAATGGTTGAATAAACAACTCCCAGACAGTGTCAACAAAAAGTGCTGCAGATCAGTCCCCACAACAAACTCAAACACCACTCACCTACTTTAACATCTATGCAAGAATCATGTCAAACACCACAGAGAGAGTCGACAGATGAGGGCCACAAAAGTGGAGAGCTCAAAACAAAACCTTGACTCAGATGTTGCAAGAGGGTTTTGCCTCTGGCTCATCATATGGCAACAAATCATGAAGATGGATGGAGAGAACAGCTGCTGTCATAAAATCTTTAAAGTTCATGGCCCTGATTTTAATGGGTTGGTGCCAGTATTTATATAAACTGTTTATTTATCAAATGTACAGAGCAAATGCTACATGGAGCTGTCTGGAAATTAAATGACCTACTGTATATCAGGATATGAGATTTTGCTCATATCACACAGCCCTGCTTGGCACTGCAGTTCAAAGCTTAAGAGAAAATAAACCCTGTAAAATGAAAAATACTGAATAATCACACCCCATAATAAACATTAAACTTCTCTTACCCTTCTCCTCTCCCTGCGTGAGAGCAGTTGTCCATGTAACAGACTCCACACCATCGTCCCTGCTATGTTAATGTCAATCCCAAGTAACCGGAAGCCATTGTAGTAATGCTTCATCTCATCCACAATCCTCTGATACAGAGACTTTTTCGCGACCGCCTTCTCCTGCACGGGAGGAGCAGTGGCTGCTGTGGTGGCGGTGGTGGATGCTGGAGTGGGAGCTGATGGGGGCTGAGTCTGGGGAGCAGTGGACACAGGGTCCTTTTTCGTCCCAGAAGAAGCATCCTGGTCAGCAGCTAATGGGGCCTTAGTGTCCTCCTGTTTTATATCCTGGAGCCAAAAACCTGAGCTGTGTAGCGAGCGGGCGAGCAGGGCGGAGCTGTGGCCGCGTCCGAGGGCGTGGCCTCGGTAACAGTGGGGGTAGCCATAGCGGGAATGCCTGAGTGGGGATGAGGACAAGAGGTGGCGAGGAGGGTCTATGTGGAGATAAGCTTTGGAAGACAGAGAGGAGCAGCTGTTCCTCTTGGACAACAAATATGATCCCCTGTTGACAGAGGCAAGAAAAGCTGGTTAGATATTACTTCATATTCTGCAAGAAAACACCAGAAAACATGCACATACATACTCCCATATGTATCTGATTACCTGACAAGTTGATCAAAAATGCACAGTGACAGTTTTGATAATTAATGCATCAGTTAATAGAAAAGGTTAAATATTTTTTTCAGAACTTTCCATGTTTCCAAGTCATCTCTATAGATTAGTGTATAGCTTGGACAAAACAAGATATTTAACAGACAACATCTAGGGTTCAGATAAATTTCCAAAAGTCACTGTTATAAGTGCTCAAAAACTAAAAAATGTCTATATATCTAAGAGAAGTAGAAACAGACAGATATGGAGTTTTGGGGGTTGATGCCATTACCAAAATTATTTTCAATACCAATATATTGGCTGATAAATGTATTTTTAAAAAAAATAGCAATGAGTCCTAAGATGTCATCACCAAACCCTTATGACAAAGAAATGTAATTAAGTCTATATATTTTACAGTTTACCCAAAACCTTTATTGTAAATAACTATAATTAAAAAGAAAACAAATACAAAGTGTAGAACTTGAATTAACAAGATAAACACCTTTTTATGAAAAATGTGAATCCTTCCTGGAATGCATTATTCTGTGAAATACAACTTTCATATCAGCAAACGTAAACGCTGATACTGACGTTTGTGAAAAGCTCTTATCAGCCGATATTATCTCCAGACTGGTTGGGCTCTAATAACAAGTACGTTTTGTACACTGACATTAGCAAAATCTTGTTTTAGGCCAAAGCTTCTTTCTCATGAAAACATGTCCACCTGTATCCTAACACTATAATACAGGACAGCAGTACATTCAAACACAACCTCAGAAGAGTTGACCTAAAACACAGAATACAAATAAACTGCTGTCTGAACGTACTGGTGAGGTCAGAGAAGAGAAACAGCTGCTACTTAAACAAACTGAGCTTTGGGGTTGTTTCACTGTACGTGTCCGACTCTAGTGGCCCAATCTCTGATCCTATGTGTGTGACTGGAGTCAAAAGGTCTCACGGCAACAATCACAATGTAAAAAGAGACACCCTGTGCTTTTGATTCCCCTCCCCTGTAATTGCCGTCACTGAACTTTATGCAGAGAACTATTTGTACATTTTGTCAGTGTGCCCCAGCCTGCCCTGCGTGGCCAGAGATCTCCTTACATGCAGACAGGTGCGGGCAATGCGTTGCTTACTAACCTTGATCTAGTGACTGCCACGATCACCTGGTGACTGAAGACCGCCATTGTGGGGCAAGATTACAGGATTCTGTTAAAAACACATGGAGAAGGAGACAGGTGTCAAATTACAGTTCATTCACATGGGGCTGCTACACGCGAACTGGAAAAATACAGAAGCTGCGCCGCTGAGCTCAGGATCCGCAAGTTCTCCGCGTGAGAGACACAATAACACAAAACATTAGCATGTGCACAACACGTGTTCCTCAAATCTACACCAGTGTGAAGACTGATCCATCTGGATGAGTGGAGATCGAATATTTGTATCTGGAAATTAGTTTGTGAATGACAACATTTCTTGTTAATGATTCAAGCTAAATGTCAACAAGCTAGTATTCATTAGATTTAACGATTTGTTGCTTTTGACAGTTCAAGATCGTTTATAAACCAGCTTAAAAAACCACATAATCCAGAATCATGTCATACTAGCAATTAACAGTATGACCGGTACAAGTTACCATTACGTAACAACACATTGACTACTAGCATGACACGTGAATTACTCATCAGCGACGTGCATCGGCTTCGTTGCGCACAAACACAAACACAAACATTACACAAGCCTCCATGCTTAGGTTCAGTAAACGATAACACGGGAGACTTTTAAACAGACGCAACTTGAGGCTAAACTCGGGGAGGAAACCCGCAGCGTTTCGGTGTTTTTCCACTGACGCAAGCTAACCGTGTAGCTGCTACATCAACACGGTCAAGCGATCCCAAACCAGGGGGGGGGCAGTAGAGATTCTACCCACAAACAAAACACGAAACACATTGCATGTTACCGGTGCTAAATTAGCATCACGCTCGCAGCTGCATTACTAGCCTAGCTTAGCCCGTTAGCTTAGCTTAGCCTGCTGTTGGCTAAAAGCTAACCAGTGAAAATGGCAGCTCACGCACCTCCAGCGTCGAGGACCCAGCTATGGCTGCCGCTGCTGCTGCTGCTGACTGGGCGTAGTGAGGCTTCTCGGTGAGGCGTGAACACCGTGATCCATCCACAACAACCGGCCGAGGGAAACGTGAGCGACGAGAGTAACGACCGAGGTGGGGATAAACCCATTTACGGAGGGTTCATGGTGTCCAGCGCCGATCCTGAAACCTGTCGTGTTGGAGTCCGCTCGGTGTGCGCAGCCTTCGCAGGCAGCTGCACTGGAAGGTCAGGTTCCGCTGCACATGCGCGGAGGAGCTGCGCGGAGCTATCAGAGATCATCCGATCACAGGCAGAGCAGTCACATGGGGGGTTTGAAAAAAATAAATAAAGAAACTCCACCTACTTCTCATACAAGTGGGTGTGAACCTCAATTCAGACAGTTACCTGCTGTTAGTGCTGCCTGGAGCGTCTTCAACATGGGAGCGTTTGCAAATGAAAGACACACAGAGTCCAGTTAAATGATCACATGTGCACAACGAAACACCAAGAGCCACAGAAACACTATCATGAAGGAGAAAAAACAGCTGCAATGACACAAAATGATCACCAACATACTCTCAATGTGATGGGATATTATTCCAATGGGAATAAAAACACAATTACATGATTATAATGACAAATACTGGCAACAAATGCTGAAATGTGCAACAACGGATACACACAAGGTGCAATAACTATAAGATGAGATAAGAGAATCCAGTATTGGTACCACAATGGGGACATTTGAATATTACAGCAGCAAGAGTCAAAAATAGGCATCAGTAAGTAATGATAAGACATGCAATATACTAAAGTGTAAGGATAATAATACTTATATATAAAAAAACTAGAAAAATATGTGTAGTGTGAGAATATGTACAGTGACTGGATTGCACACCTTTCATTGTACTGTTGACCCTGTGTTTACTTCGACCAGACATGCAAAACAGGCACAGACACACAATTTGACATAGATAAGAGTATCTTTTGTTAGTCTCACTACAGGGAAACATAGAGAAGAAAGAAAACTACAAAGAGACAGAGAGAAACTACAGATGCAAAATAATTACAACGATTAAAATAACCACAAGGAGACAAAAAAGACCACAAAATGACTACAAACAAACAAAAAAGGACCATAAAGAGATGCAGAATGATCATAAAGCAACACAAAATGACTACAGAATGATACAACACCACTATAAAGAGACACAAAGTGACCAGATAAGCAAAACACTAGATACAAAACAATCCTTAAAAGAGGAAAAAACTATCATAGTGACATTGAAAATGACAACAAAGAAACACTAAATACTCCAAAAGAGACATAAAACAAACATAAATACATGCAAAATGACAACAGAGACACAAAATGGCCACAAACAGATGCAAAACAACCCCAAAGAGACACAGAATGTAAAGATATAATCTGACATAAGAGGGCTGGGGGACCTTTAGCCATTTTTTAATAATATGAGTCCTGTGTCTCTGTATTAAGACAAATTTAACATATTGATATTGAAAAAACAGAAATACATGTTTCCAAATCAGGACTTCTGAACTGGGAAAACACATATGGAACCAGTGGCCCTTCACATTTCACAGTGATGATCCATGAGTGTTGTGGATGTTGTATTTGTTGAAATGTTTTATTTTTGAGTATGTTATAGTGTTTCAGTTTGTTTTAGGATTGTATTTGAATGCAGATGCAGTTTTTCCACTATTGAATGAGGGCTAACAGGGCTACAGTTGCTTTCTCGAAGGTTATAATGCTCTCTTTTTATCATAATTGTTTTTAAAGAAGTGTTTGATTAATTCATCTTTCTTCGTGGGACTGAATGTTGTTGTTGGATGTTTCGATATGGTCCCCAGGCTGATATTTGTCCGCCCCTGCTGTTGGCTGCCTACAACATTTGTGGTCCGAGGGAAGAGAGACACAGTGAGAGTTTTGTTTTTAATATTTGCCCTCCTCTTGGCTTCAGATCACGCGAGGAGGCGTAGAAAACTCAGCCAGGAACTCTGGTGCCAAAAACATCTGCATCAGAGTGGGAAGAAAAAACAACAGTTATTCAATACTGCTCACAGCCTTTATCCACGCTGAGTCTAAAAATCCACTTTTTGCCTTTTTCTGGGTATCCCCCTCCATCACATGCATTTCCCTTTTCTCTTTGGAGTAGGTGTGACTTAGATTTGTTTCCCCCGCACACTTCTTCTAAATGAATTACACAATTCGTATGTAAACCGATGACGCTTGTTTGATTTCATTTTGAAATGTTTTCAGTTTTTTGCCTGAGATGTTGTTCAGGAGCAAATTCTGGTCCAGAGTTCATTTCTGGATTATCAGTGAAGAACCAAGTCAGAAAACATGGTTTCACCGGCCTCAATGAAGCACCAGTTCAGTCCGTCTACAGTTGAAAACAGCAGCAAGACTTCTTACATGTAGAGAACAAACCACACCAGTGCAAGCTGAACTTTAGTTTCTATTCGTCAGAGAATCAAATGTTGGCTTTGGTATGATTTGCTGACTTTGCACTTATATTTTACTCAGTGAAGCATCTTGTAATGCTGGTTTTGAAAGACGCTATAGAAACAAAGTTTATTATTAGTAGTATTTTATCATTTTTGTCATTATATTTTACACAATACCACACATTAAATACACACCCTGTTTCTGTTGACCTGCTCAATTCAGTCTGGATCTGTGGGATTAGGCCTGGACTAGATACCATGATACTTCTGTTATCCCAGAGGAAAATTAGGATACATTATTATTATGATTATTATTACATTTGACACAATACTACACACGTACACTACACTTCCTTATGACCTCTTCAATTCAGTCTGGATCTGTGAGATTAGGACTAGATACCAGGCTTTTGTTAAATCAGACAAACATTAGGATACATTGTGATGTATAATTATGATTATTATGATTATTATTATTACATTTCACACAATACTACACACACATACACTACACTTCCTGATGACCTGTTCAGTTCAGCCTGGATCTCTGGGATTAGGACTAGAAATCAGGCTTTTCGTAAATCAGAACAAACATTAGGATAAATTATGATGTATAATTATTATTATTATGATTATTATTAGATTTGACACAATACTACACACACAGACACTACACTTCCTGGGGACCTCCTCAGTTCAATCGGGATCTGTGAGATTAGGACTAGAAACCATGATACCTCTGTTAAACCAGAGGAAAACCAGGATACATAATGATTCATTATTATGGTTATTATGATTATTGTTACATTTGACACAATACTACACACACATACACTATACTTCCTGGTGACCTCCTCAATTCGGTCTGGATCTTTGGGATTAGGACTAGAAACAATGATACCTTTGTTAAACCAGAGGAAAACTAGGATATATTCAGATTTATTATTATGATTATTGTGATTATTATAAGATTTGACACAATACTACACCCACACACATACACTACACTTCCTGGTGACCTCCTCAATTCGGTCTGGATCTTTGGGATTAGGACTAGAAACCTCGATACCTCTGTTAAAACCAGAGGAAACCCAGGAGACATAATGATTTAATCCTGATTCTTATTCCGAGGATCATTGTTCCGGACGGTGTGCCTGTAGCAGGGTTCTCTCTCCATGCCTCAGTCACCACATTGAGGAAGAGCCGGGCTTCGGGATTGGGCAGCGGGCAGATAGCGTAACACCCCCCTCCTCCTCCTCCTGCGTGTGGAGAATTGCGTTAAAGCAGAAAAGGAAAGGCCTGCGCTTTACCCACTATCACAGGATTATTTTTTTATTTCCCTCCTTTTCTTTCCCCCCCCAGATTAAAAAACGAGGAGACGTCGCTGGCTGGTGTATGTGTTTAGAATGGGACACGCTGAAGGTACTGACATTTTTCTTTCCTGTGTAATTTCCCTGCATCTCTCGGCATCAATATCCGCGCTGCCCCTTCTCTCTCTCTCTCTCCTCTTTTCTAGCGATAAGCGTGTTTGCCTTTAGCCGCCGCTGTCGATGCCCGTGTCCGTCCTCCCCTTCCCTTTCCCCCTCCACGCACCCCGTTTTCGGTCCCTTATTCTCGGGCACATTCTTCTCCCCTCGAACCCCCCGGTGATGGAGGTATAATCACGCCAGACAATTTGATTTAAAGGGGCACAGGCAGCCATGTTGGCGAGTGAGCGTTAGCCTAGCCAACGTTAGCGCTCTCCCCTTTCATCTCTCCCTGCGCGCGCGAGGCTCCTAAAATGGACAAGCGACAACTGGAAGCGTTTATTCGCGTGAGGCAGGAAGACGAATGGCGGCGTCTCCGCTTCGTGTTTTGTTGTCTAACAGTGGACGGGGGGAAACAAAAAAAAATGGCTCAACACAGCCTCTGTGATGTCAGGTAGCTTTAGGCTAACATCGCAGGGAGCTATAAGATCATTCACGAAACAGTGTTTTGTCTGCGCAGCCGTTGAGCTGAACACAACTCCTCAGTTTGAAGAGCAGCCATGAAAACACCAGATATGATCCCATGAATAA
The DNA here is from genome assembly GCF_022539355.2 of Hippoglossus stenolepis. Classification (NCBI taxonomy): domain Eukaryota; kingdom Metazoa; phylum Chordata; class Actinopteri; order Pleuronectiformes; family Pleuronectidae; genus Hippoglossus; species Hippoglossus stenolepis. Next base: position 21,842,256 of record NC_061491.1, read on the forward strand.
CACCACGACTCCATATGGCAAGGCTGGTGACCGTTAGCTGACACTTAATGGATGTTTACATCTCCGTTTTCCGACCTCCCCCCCGGTGCTAGCCATCCTGACTGTCCGCAAATTAAAGCACAACCACTGGATTAGTTTGTTTCTCTCCCCCCCCCTGCGAGCTCCAACACTTTTAACCTGATGAATTCCTCTTCATCACAGCTATTAAAACGTGTCAGGTGGAAGGGGACACAGCAGCCACCGGTGGCTGCTCTTTGTTTATGCTTGGGATCGCTCATCCCACCATGTGTTGGGAGTTAATGGAATTAAAAATCATCTGTAACTTGGGGGGCCTGCAAAACTTCTCAGGCCTCAGAGCAAGTTCAAGACAAGTGGTGGAGATGTTGACTGAGGATTTGTCAAAGTTTGACCATTGAAGTAAACCACACTCGCTGAGAAAATAACCCTATTAAAACGATTGAACAAGCTTCAACTCATTTGACTTCTGTGTTAGGATGAAATAATAACATTTCTAGTTTTGTCCGTCCAGGTAAGGCAGAAACCAGGGATTATTTTGGCCCCCTTTATTTTTCAAATTCCAAAGGTGATGATGACTGATTACGTGACATTTCAATCAATCTACTAATTGTTTTAGCTCTTGAGTTTATTAGAAGCTGACGTTAGATTAGACTAATGATGTATTCTCAGGACGGTGCTACAGCATATCACAAAATATCTTCTGATGAAGCTTGGTGACAACGTATCATGCTGCTCTGGATCCCCGGCAGTTTGTTTGCCACACATACAAACGTACCGACAGTGTAGATGCAGACCTGTGATGCAGCGAAGGTACCTGGCTGGAATCAATACACATATTTAGATTGTGTTATTCCTACAAGTTGAATATTCCTAAATACAGTATGTTTGATAACATTACCAAAAAATCAACTGACTCACTGAAAAGCAGAGGCAGGATCATCTCCCAGAGAAGCAGCACCGGTAGGTTTCTGGGCCTCTGGGCAAAGTATAATGGAGCCGCCATGTGTAGTCTTTAGTGTGTACTGCACCTGATGGATACTAAAACCCAAGCAAAATGTATGGACCATGTGTAGAGAGTGGTTAGAACTGGGGGTTAATATATGTCCAAAAAAGGTGACGCAAAGATACATCTCACACATGCAATATCCACCTGGTCCTTTCATTTTAAAGTTAAGGATATAAGAGATGATCTTGAGCAAAGTATTTGGGTGATTTCTTTGTCTTGGTTGTGAAAACTCAGCCTCCCAGTCTCTCATTTGATTATGTCTCTGCTAACAGGTCCAGTCAAAGAAAAAGACAGTTAAGGATGCAGGAGCCCAACAATGGATTTCTCCTTCTCTTTCATGCAAGGGATCATGGGAAATACAATTCAGCAACCCCCTCAGCTCATTGACTCAGCCAACATCAGACAGGAAGGCACCTGCGACACCGGCAGTGACCCGGGCGAGGATGGTGGTCCCTCCTATGATGCTGCCCTGGATGCAGAGTTCTCCTACCCGCCGTCAGCCTCGGAGGACATGCAGCAGGTCTCTAATGGCTTCCCGCCTGGCCTGGGCATATACGAGCCGCAGGCCAAGTTTTCCATGTACTCGCAGTTCCCCAACGGCTCGGCGAATGGCTACGGGGCCATACGGAGCTATGGAGACCATGGTCTCCTGCCCGGGGAGGGGACTGTCCTGAGAGGCCCAGGTCTCCAGGAGAGGCCTTTGTCTCCTGTGTCTCCGCCGCTGCCCACACATCACCCGCACCTCCACCACCACCATCATCTCCCCCATCATCACCACCACGCACACCACTTCCACTCAAACCCACCTCATATACAAACACTCCCGCACCCACAGAGTCCCCCGCCACCGCCACTGCCCTTACAGCACCACCTGTCCCAGACGCCTCACATCATGACCCACACTCTCCCCCTCCCCTCCATTACACCTGCCTTCCTCCAGTCCTCCCCCCTCACTTGTGGACAGTACCCCCTCATCTCAGCCCACCCACACCCCGTCCAACACCCCTGGTGGGGTGCTGAAGAAAACCAGCTCTCCAGAGATCAAGCTAAAGATCATAAAGACGTATCAGAACGGAAAAGAGCTGTTCGAATCTGCGCTGTGTGGAGACCTACTGCAAGAGCTGCAGGTAATACATGCGTATATGATTGCTTTGTCCAAACAATGGTTTTTAACCCCCAATTTTTTATAAACTTAGTTTGCTGTTAGTTAAAACCTTTTTAAAAGCAAGAAATCTCCCCATTTTCCAGGCTAGATACAATTTCATACCTTACATAAAATGATTAGGCAGTGTATACTGATCTACAGAAAATGTTTAGTTCACACTAAATTAGGTCTAATCAGTCCAATTATCAATCATATAGAATTGTTACACTGTGTGGTTTACTTTTAATGATCTTCTTAAGAGCTCCTAAGAAATTGATATCTGAGGGAGCTCTCAGCTGAGAGAGATTTTTGAATTGAGTTTGTGGAAATGGCAAACAAAAACTAACTGATGTCTCATCACCACTTTTTTTTTTACATTTTTCTAATTTTCAGAGCGAGTCTCAGAGGAACGATTCTACTCCGATGCAGCGCAGACATGAGAGGAAGAAGGAGAAGCGGAAAAAGAGTGCAAGGCTGCAGCTGCAGGTCCAGGAACAGAGCCTGGACGAGAGCCCAACACAGGCAGGTACCACGGACCAGACAGAGGACACCCACGTCCAATCCCCGCCGAGAGAAACACCCCCAGCCCAGACAAAGAAGCCTCAGAAGACGGTTATCAAAACTGAACCAAAGACTCCAAAGGCAAGAAACCGACGGTTCACTTTTCAGAGCAGTTTTAGTAGTAGCAGTAACATACTTATCATGGTTTGGAGAGTGAAAGCAGATCAGTGACTGTTCATTTTTATGTATAGGTTCCGAAGGTCCATCATCCATCAGTAATCCAAGAGACGGGCTTCTGTAAGGAGTTTTTGATAGGAGATCTGGTGTGGTCCAAAGTGGGCACCTACCCCTGGTGGCCCTGCATGATCTCATCTGACCCACAGATGAAGGTCCACACTCGCATCAACACCAGGGGTAAGGGAACACGTACGTCCAAACAAAAAAAACTAAAATAAGCTCTTAATCTGCCTGTTTTGTTTTACAAATTGAAATAGCATAAACACCACAGCTTGTTTCGCTGACTTTCTCTGTTGCTGTGCAGGTCACAGGGAGTATCACGTCCAATTCTTTGGCAGTGTCGCTGAGCGAGCGTGGATCCATGAGAAGAGGATCGTCATGTACCAAGGGAAGCAACAATTTGAGGAACTTCAGGCCGATACTCTGCGCAAGACCACGAACCTTGTAGAGAAAAGTAAAGTAAGTACAAATGCCTCAAAGAAATGTTGTCAAACTGATCCAATATAGAGATACATACTGTGTAGTCACTTTTAAGGGGAGTCATTAATGTTAATCTCACCATCAATCTGTATGCGAGCAGTGAATGTTTTTTTTTATAACTTATGCATCCAATTCTCTTGGCAGAGAAGTTAATCTCATATGTAATGGGTATCAAAAAAGTAATAACAATATATTTGCTGCTTTCTTTAAAAGAAATAATAGCAGCTCTGTAGGATTTTATTCAATCTCTGTCAGTGGAAGCCTATTCTAAGCTGCTCTCTTCATAGTACATATTTGAGTCAGCCACAATTAATTGACAGTGAGACCAGTTCTTTATTTTCATATCTTTTCCATGTTTTTCTCAAGCTTCTGAAGCCTATCCCTCAGCGGGAGCGTTCTCAGTGGGAGGTAGGTGTGGGCCACGCCGAGGATGCCTTCCTGATGACGCGGCAGGCGCGAATTGACAACTACACCTTCATCTATGTTGACCCCGATCCCAGTGAAGGCCCGTCAAGCAGAAAACCCACTGTCAGGGCAGAGAAACGAAATCGGCGCTCGAGCGGGTCAATCAGTAAGAAGGAAGGAGGAGGAGTGAAGTCACCAGACAGAGAGCAGCCACCGAGAAGGCAGCTGCCGCGCAGACAGTGTAGTGTTTCAAACACAGATGACAACACAAACTCCCAGGCCTCAAATGAAGAGAAGAACCAGAGGGGGGACCAGCGTAAGACCAGCTCCCCGAAACAGAACGCTGATTGTGATGCACAAACACGGCAGGACTCTCCACCACCAGTTCGGGCCTGGAAAACAGCAGCGGCCAGAAAGCTGCTGCCTCTTTCCATCACCATGAAGAGGCTGAATGTGGAGATCACAAAGTGTGACTGGCCTCTCTTGCAGAAAAAAGCAGTTCCATCCCCAAAAAGAGACAACGAAGAGGAGAAGGAGGAGAGAGTGGAGAGGGAGGCCAGGCAGCCTGACCTGGGATACTGCTCTCCTGAGGTTGGTGTAACTTCCTCAGACAAAACAAATTACAGAGTTATCATGTAAGGTGTGGGATACATGTTAATGCTTTCTGCAGGACAGCAGAGCTAAACCTGAGCCGAGTCCAGAGGAAGAGGAAGACGGAGACGAAGGGGAGGAAGAGGGAGAAGGAGAAGGCGAGGGAGAAGGCGAGGGAGAAGAGAGGCGAGGGAGAAGGCGAAGGAGAAGGCGAAGGAGAAGGCGAAGGAGAAGGCGAGGGAGAGAGGGAGAAGGAGAGGAGAAGGAGAGGAGAGGAGAGGCTCCCCCGCCAGTCGGAGGAGTGAGGAGGGAGGAATGCAGCAGACCTCCTCTCCTGGGTCCCACCACAGTAGTCCACATGGTTAGTAAAACACAGACACGATGAAGGATGTGTAGAATGACATCGTAAAGTTGCTAGGAGATGCAGCTCAACATTTTAATGTGTTTTCAGGTTCTCAGGAGAGAAAGCTGCAGCGACGGTCCGTCAGGAGCAGGTCTGAGTCCGAGAGAGGCAGTGATCCCGTTCCCAAGAAGAAGACCAAAAAGGAACAGGTAACGCCACAGTTAACCTGGTGTTCTGACCAAAAGAAGCACACAGGTTACACACAGGTTAAGGCGGATGGTTTTTCTAAACCTTCAGCTATCAAATATTTACCAAATATGTCCAAATATTATTTTTTTACCTGAATGTAACATGCGTTTTTATTAGGACTTAATAGGTTAGACTGGTTAGACTAGTTACACAAGTGAAAAGATACAACAACACTACACTGTAATATTGTGAGATAATTACAACATACAATATATTACAACACTGGAAAGTTACAGCTACAGTCCTTTTTCCCACCAGACAATCTTGAGTGTTTTTTGGCTGTAGCCCTCTGTGTGTGTAATCCATCAGTGAATGAGGGGGCTTCATTATATTATGCAGTAATGTGGTTGATCTGAATGTAGTCAACTAACCTGCAATCACCTGAATAAGAATGAATGAACAGCACTACAGCCTCAACTTCCATGTTTAACCTCCTCACAGGCGGAGATGGCTCCTGAAACCACACTTAGGACAGGTTCACAGAAAGGTAGGATAATCCTTCTCCTATACTTCCCGTTAACCTCTGGGATGGGACCTCTCTTTACTTCTAAGAAAGTGAAACTGATATTTTTTTACTTTCCCCTATGTCGTTCTCCAGGAGCCAGTGAGATCTCAGATGCCTGCAAGCCCCTCAAGAAGCGAAGCAGAGCGTCAACAGATGTGGAGATGGCTTCATCTCAGTACAGAGACACCTCTGATTCCGACTCCAGAGGTCTCAATGATCCACAGGTACATGTATAGAAATACCCTCATACACAAGGGTACATACATACATACATACATACATACATACATACATACATACATACATACATACATACATACATAGCTAATAATAATTTGTTGCAGCACCTGTCACATGTGCCTGGTACTTGTGAGAACTCATTTGGTGTCGGTTCTTCACAAGACTGTATTTCTTCACACAAAACACATCAACACACTAACTCTCTTTGTATCACAGGGTTTATTCGGGAAGAGCCTCGATAGTCCGGCAGCAGCAGATGCAGACGCCTCAGATACTCAGTCTGTAGACTCCGGGTTATCTCGTCAGGACAGCAGCACCGGCAAGAGAGACACTGTCTGCCAGGTCAGAACTGCTCATGATTCATCTTTGTTAAAAGGCTCTTTCTTCTACATTATGTAGTGAGTATATATATTTATAATTATATTATGTTGTAATCCACGTTCCTCTTTATGTTTTTGTGTTTGCGTGTAGATCTGTGAGGTGTATGGAGAAGGTTTGGTGGTGTGTGAAGGTGACTGCAACAGACAGTTTCACCTGGAGTGTCTCGGGCTGACGTCCCTTCATGAAGGCAGATTCACGTGTTTGGAATGTAGGAATGGTGAGTGAATCGGAGCGAGTCGACTGCATCTCCACCATCACATCGTCTTTGTTTGGCTCTTTACTATCAGAGTCTCTCTCATTCTTCTTCCAGGCAATCATCCGTGTTTCAGCTGTAAAACAGCAGGCCAGGAGGTGACGCGGTGCTCTGTGTTGGGATGCGGTTGTTACTACCACGAGGATTGTGTCCGTAAACTCCCGGGCACCACCAGCAGTCCGGGTGGAGGCTTCTGCTGCCCACAGCATAGTTGCTCTACCTGCTGCCTGGAGAGAGACGTGCAAAGAGCTAGTAAAGGTAAAAAGAGCGCCTGCTTTGTTTTTCAGCTTCTCTCAAGTCCTGTTTGAGTCTGCATTGGAAGCTGTGGGGCAGTGAGCCAGAGCTACATCAGCAAAATGTGAAGAAAATATATGAAAAGTTTATTTTTTCATTATATCTTTGGCTTCTAGCTGATTTTATTGACCAGTGGCAGTAGGAAAGAGCACCAATATGAAAGTGCGAAAGGGTCAAGGCTATGCTCTCCTGTTGGAATATGTAAGAGAGGAGCGCAAGAGGAAGCAAAAAGACGGAATGTTGAAATTCGATTCAGAAAGAGATGACCGACCCAAAGGTGCCACTTTAGGAGGAACACTTTGACTGAAAGGTACACTGCCCAAAGATAAGGTAATTTCCATGTTGCTGGAAATGACTTTAGATGATGGTGCATTATCCTGTTGGAAATGAGAGAAGAGATGCAGTTTTTATATCAAAGTGTGAGTATCTGGTGGTGTAAAAGGTGCTGAAAATGTGGTGACACCAGGCTGGATTCATGCCTGATTCTGACCACACTGGAAAACTCGACATATCAGTAGTTTAGAAAAGCTGGAAAGCAAGTAAACGCAAAACCTAAAACATTTTAAAATAGTGATGGAGAGGAAATGGCTCAAATTTTTCTTAAACCCTTCAGGAGCAGTTGTAGTGTTGTGGCTGCTTGCTGTGCTATGTATACTGTTGATTGTGTTTTTTGTTGGTACAGTCCAAAATTGTTGTGCGTGTTGTACTGTATCACAGCTACATGAGCAGTTTACAAACCTGTACCTGTTGTAAAGTGACTCACTGAGTTGTTACTGTTTCCCTCTGGTCTGCTTTCCGTCCAGGTCGTCTGATGCGTTGCATACGCTGTCCGTCGGCCTATCACACGGGAGACAGCTGCGTGGCAGCGGGTAGCGTCGCCCTCACCCATCACATCATGATCTGCAGCAGCCATGGCAGCGCCAAGAGGAACGGCCTCCTCACCTCACCTGTCAACGTGGGCTGGTGCTTCCTGTGTGCCCGAGGTAAGCTTTCACTCGTGTGCACGCTAACGGCCTTCCTCTCCGACTGAGATCCAGCAGCGACGCTGAAATGACGGAGCACAAAAATGCAGAAGTTCTGAATTTCCTGCACTTTTGCTGATTTAGCTTTAACTGACTTTTGACCTGAGTATTGTGGTAAAACAATAAGAATTGTTTTTACTTGCACTTCACACTGAAGCATCATCCTCCATGTTTGTAGGTTTTTTTATATAACCATTTTGATACATTCACAGTTGAAGTAACATCTCATGAGTGAAAAAAAACCCTCACATACTGACGTGTATATATGACGTGTTATATATGTTTGGATATTTAATCTTAGATATTACATGTTTCATGTTTGGTATTGTTGATCATGAACCCCAGTGCTGTGAAATGTAATGTTTGTTTTCCATCACAATACTAACACTACCAATGATCCAGGCTGTCACACTGCACTCCACTTAAACAAAGCCCTGGATGGAGATGAGTGGGAGGACACACGATTTAGACTTGAAACAGTTTTGATCTGATGTTTTGTCTGTTAAACAATAAGTTGAGTGCACTGTTTGGCCTTGTTGTGTTGGGACAAACTTTTTTTTACTTGTTACTTCCTTGTGTTATAACTGTGTGTGTGTGTGTGTGTGTGTGTGTGTGTGTGTGTGTGTGTGTGTGTGTGTGTGTGTGTGTGTGTGTGTGTGTGTGTGTGTGTGTGTGTGTGTGTGTGTGTGTGTGTGTGTGTGTGTGTGTGTGTGTGTGTGTGTGTGTGAGTGAACTGCGTGTTTGTTCTTTCTCTTTTTGTGAATTTTGGGTAATTTCGAGTTTGACTGCGGCTCACCCCCGTCTCTTCCTGTGTGTCTTGTGTAGGGCTGTTAGTGCAAGACCTTACTGACACCATATTAAGTTCATATGCCTATAAGTCCCACTACCTTCTGACTGAGTCAAATCGTGCTGAGTTGAAATTACCTATGATTCCCTCTCCTTCGTCAGCTACCAAAAAGAATGTTGGGAAAGGTAACTGAACAGTTTTTCTCTTTCTCCATTGTCCCACTGGTCTTTGTTTGTGTTGTGCCTGCTCCCGTTCTGATTTAGTTTAACCCCCCCTCTTTTGTGCGCATCTTTCATTTCAAAGCCTGGAGGTGCAAAAGTTAATTAACTGGTTAAACCTGCAGTTAATTTAAATGCAGAGTGGCGCTAGGTAACCTCAGCCAAGATCCCTAACACATCAACAGAAAACCGTGGGCCTCATGCAAGAACATTTCTCTTTTTGGGGTTATATGAGAAGTCGGATTTGCCAAACAGAATTTGTAAACTCTTTTTCACTAATATTTTGACATTTCCCAGCAGGAAAAGTTCAGGTGTAAATAACAAAACAAATTCATTTTAGCTGCCTTAGTTTCATGGTCCTGGTATTGTATGTGCTGCCATGGCTTACAGCGACAACAAGATGAAATGATAAAAATTGAATGATTGCTCCTCACTTCTCGATCACCTGAGAAAGAAATGGTTCTGGTCCTTCATCGTCAAGGCCAAAGCTCTTATTTCTGCTCTGAGGAGTCAGGAGCGAGAAAAGATCTCTGAGGAGCCATAAGTGAGGACACATTGGGACCGACCTTTACATTCAGCTGAACGCCGTGACTTATAAATAGTCCACTGTGCTGGTATCGCAAGAAGCAGACATCACCTGAGGTGACGGTTCAGAAGAAAGGTCGTCTCATTTCCCCAAAAAACATGTTTCCTATGTCCTATGTTTTTTGTCTTGCATTTTTCTTCACATTTCTCGTGAGGAAAAACTAAGATGCAAGTTAAGAAAACATGGATCCAATTAACTGAAATTTACCTCGAGCACCTTGGCTTTTCCTGCTGTGACAAGTTAAGGCTTGTTGCTCATTTCAAACTGATGAATTTCACTTCATCATCATTAGTATAATTGATGCCCCCAAACCGGCGTTCATGTCCGTCTGCTCCACTCCCTTTATGGGCAGTTTTTATTCAAAAGTGACAAGAAAAGCTTCAGGTCCTGCTGTTGGAAATCAGCAGACAAAAGCAGAAAACATGCAGCAGTGTCTGTTTAGTATTAGTGTAAAATTCTACAACAACCTTGTATTGAGACAGAAATAATAAAACTTTAATAATATCGTAATAATAATTTTTCCTGAACAATACATTCTCTAAAATTATCAAAAAAAAATGTCAGACCTCTCAGTAAATTGGCAAATCATGATTTAAAAAATATATATTTAATTAGTGATAGCTATTTTTGCATCATATTTAAACCTTAAATATATTTAGATAGTTACTTAATTGATTCCTAATTCACATTATAATTCTGAAAGTCACACAATAGTTTTTTTCTTCCTGTTAATAAAGACAATCTATCTGTACGTCGCTTGTACAACAAATCTGAACAGCTTTTTAAGAAAGATTCTAATTACAAGGAAACCATATTCAAGTTAAATAATTTTATAATTTGTTTATACAAGTTTTTCTTGCACGAGGCCCATTGTGAGATTGTTTTGTGCTGTGCATGAACAGTCAAAATGGGAAAATATAATTGGTCATCAAACCTCTGGCACTGAAACCACTGTATGATTCCCTGATGCTCTGGATTAGTTCAGGTTCTGTCTGTGGTTTGTGGAGCTTCTCGCTGCTGGAGGTGCACTGCTTCTCTGCTTCAGCACTCTGGGCTTGTTTTGTTTCCTTTTATTTGAAAGGCCTTTTTCAGCCTCATCTCTTTTTCTCATCCTGTTTTATTTTTGACTGGGATTTTTTCAGATTCAATAAAATTTTGGCTTACCTCATTTTCTCGAGCTTTGACCTGCCTTGGATGGAATGTTATCCCAAACCGCACTAGATTTGTTAAATGACTCTTTCAAGTTCTGATGTTGGTTCTGCATTTCATTTAAGAAAGAGAAAAACCTTAAAGTTCAATATTTTGAAAGTATATGATTCCATGCAAGCTGGTCTGTGCAGGATGTGTTATGTGTGATGGGAAACGTTTGCTGTACTGGCATGCCTGCTTTTTTGCCAGTAATTTGTTAGCCGAATATAACCCTGATTCGGTGTTAACTCGCTGGCTTATTTTACCGCTGTGCTGCCGCATGTATTTCCTTTAGACTGGTCTTGGTACAGTGCTCTGAATCTGATTGCCAGACATGCTGTTGCTGCTGCAGTGAAAGTAACCGTCCTGAGAATCAGACGCAGGCGTTCATTCCTCTTCCTGCTTTACTGTCGCAGGATCCTTCACTCAAGCAAAAAGCTCCTGGCCTCAGTTTTTCATTTCAGGCCAGGTTTTATTCTAGCAGCTTTAGATTGAAGAGTTCCCTACAAGATCTCTTATTTTAATATCGCTCTTCATGTTGAAAAACCACGACTTGCACAGAGCCCTGTGTATTGTCTGGTTTTCTCCTCAGCTTTTGTTTAGTTTATGCTTTTCTTTGGCTTGTCTGCAAATGAGATTCAGAGTTTGTCCAGGTTTTACGGTGCATCACCTAATCGTACACTCCTCCTCTCTTTGCATACCCATTTCCCACAAACGCATGCACACACTCACAAATATACAAACACACACACACCCATGTTTACATCTATACAAATGTAGGAGGCAAGTTGCTGTGCTGCGACTCTTGCCCAGCTTCCTTCCACCCGGAGTGTTTGGAGATCGAGATGCCGGAGGGAGCGTGGTCCTGCAGTGATTGCAGGGCAGGGAAGAAACCTCACTACAAACAAATTGTCTGGGTTAAGCTCGGCAACTACAGGTACGCAGAGACAACTGATCATAGACGGCTGAAACACTGCAGCTGTCAGTTTATGGTATCATTACTTTTAAAGGATAAGTCTGGTGGTATTAAGTGTGTCTGACATGGTTGTGTAGACAAAGACAATGTCTCTTCCATTAAGGAAAAAGGATTATGTGCTAATTGATTGATTATGTGGGCATAGATAAAAAAACAAAACATGAATTCTAAAACTGTCAAAGCAAAGTTAATATTTGCAAAGTACATTGAATACATGTTTTTACAGGTTGAATTATTCTTCATACTTTCTTCCTCTGCCTTGACTTTTCTATCGTCCCTTTCTTTATGAACAATGTCCGTTCTTTTTGAAGGTGGTGGCCTGCAGAAATCTGCAACCCTCGCTTGGTGCCATCAAACATTCAGAGCCTGCGCCACGATATTGGTGACTTCCCCGTCTTCTTCTTTGGCTCCCACGACTACTACTGGATCAACCAGGGCCGCGTCTTCCCCTACGTGGAGAATGACAAGAACTTTGTCTCTGGTCAGATCAACATCAACAAAACCTTCAAGAAAGGTAATTTTGTTTGTTTGTATTGAAGTTTTCTTCCGCTTCAAGTCAAATCTGTTGGCCTCAATATCTGAAATATATTGTGTTGTGTTTTAGCTCTGGAAGAAGCAGCTCGGCGGTTTCAGGAGCTCAAGGCACAGAGGGAGAGCAGGGAGGCTTTAGAGCAAGAACGCAACTCTCGCAAACCTCCACCATACAAATGTATCAAGGTAATGTCACTTTAGAATCTCTCTTAAGACAAAAAGTGACATTATATTCAGGAAGTCTTCAGTGATTTTACTGTGTGGGTCTTATTTCTTGTGCCAGTCCAACAAACCCGTGGGGAAAGTGCAGATGCACGTAGCTGACCTGTCAGAAATCCCGCGATGCAACTGTAGACCAACAGATGAGCATCCTTGCAGTCTTGATTCCCAGTGTCTCAACCGCATGCTGCAGTACGAGTGTCACCCACAGGTTTGTGTGCTTATCAGTTACTGTTCCTTTTGCTAATATTTTTGAATAAAATTGAACTTTTTAACTTATTGCCTTCATGTTGCTGTTGTCAGGTGTGTCCTGCAGGAGACAACTGTGAGAACCAGTGTTTCACGAAGCGACTGTATGCAGAGACAGAAGTGATAAAGACGGACGGCCGTGGCTGGGGCCTCAGGGCAAACCAGGCTCTCAGAAAGGTGCATGTCGACCTTAATATACATCAGCATGTCACTGTAAAGCTGGATTTGTATTCCGTGTTAGAAATGTTTTCTAATCTAATATTGTGATTCCGGGTTAAACTTGTGAAATACATGAAATATATATGAGAAAGATGTTCATCCAAACTAAGACCTAATATTACAGATTTTTGTTCTATTATTAATTAAGTGACACAGATTTAAGGTGCTATTATTTCAGCAGTTTGCAGACATGTCAAAAGACAAAACTTTACCTTAGCTCTCTTCCTGTGTGATTATACTTTAACTTGGAAATGACCTTGGTCACAGTTTCAGTGGTGCCTACATCCACGTGTCCTGTTGAATCATCCTTGACGTTAATACCTGAAGTCATATTAAATGTGAGTGTCTGTGTGATGCCTGAAACCATGTACAAATGGGATGTTTGTTCTGCAGGGTGACTTAGTGACCGAGTACGTGGGGGAGGTGATAGACTCAGAGGAGTGCCAGCAGCGAATCAAACGTGCTCATGAAAATCACGTGAGCAACTTCTACATGCTCACCCTCACCAAGGTATAATCAGTGACACTGATACACAACATTCAGAGGTGAGAATTCCACCGAGCATTTCTCAATGTCGGAATATCTGTATCGTCTCCTAGGATCGTGTGATCGACGCCGGCCCAAAGGGGAACTCGTCTCGGTTTATGAACCACAGCTGCAGCCCGAACTGTGAAACCCAGAAGTGGACGGTGAGTGGGGACGTTCGCATCGGACTCTTCACGCTTTGTGATGTAGATGCTGGTGAGTTCACGTGGAAACATGACGCACATGCTTACATATACACACATTTCTATATGTACAGGCGTTCAGAGAAAGCTAGATGATCCATTTGATGTGAGTCTTATCCCTGGTGTTCCTGCAGGCACAGAGCTGACGTTCAACTACAACCTGCACTGTGTGGGCAACAGGAGAACATCCTGTCACTGTGGATCAGACAACTGCTCTGGATTCTTGGGGGTGCAGCCGACGGTGAGGACATTTACATCTCATCGTCCTGAGTCCAGTTCCACTTCCAACGTGAGCGCTATCCCGGCTTTATGAGGTGTGTTTCATAACCAATCTCGTCTTCTTGTAATGTTTCCTCCAGAGTGCCGTGGTGATGGAAAAAGAGGAGAAGGCCAGGAACGCCAAGTTGAAGCCGAAGAAGCGGAAGCTGCGGCCGGAGGGGAAACACACACACGAGTACTTCTGTTTTTGTTGTGGAGAAGGAGGAGAGCTGGTGATGTGTGACAGAAAGGACTGTCCGAAATCGTACCACCTGCTGTGTCTCAACCTCACCAAGCCGCCATACGGTAATGACCACATGAGCGTGTGTGTGTGTGTGTGTGCGCGTAAATTCATTAAAATATATTGATGCACAACATCAAAATCTTGCTGATAAAATTTTTTGTTCATCTTCTGAGATGATGCAGGTTTATAAAATTGTATTTCTACGCGTCCTGACTTATTACTGAGTCAGGATCTGTTACTACAAACTCCCACACACATCAGTGACTCACTCACTCTTTATATCTCCATAATCACCTCTTTTCCTGTCTGCAGGACGCTGGGAATGTCCTTGGCATGACTGCAGTGTTTGTGGCTCGTCAGCCTCGTCTCTCTGTGATTTCTGCCCTCGCTCATTCTGCCGGGACCACGAGGCAGGGGCGTTCACCGCCTCTTCCCTGGAAGGCCGCCCCTGTTGCTCCAGTCACAACCCCCTCAGTCCCTTGGGCTCCAACTCCAACTCGACCCAGCAGCGCCACTCTGCTTTGAGCCCCGTCAGGGTCAAAGAGGAACCAGAGCCAGAGACGGGCCAACAGTCCGCAGAGTGACGCCGCAACTCCTTCAATACCTCATTCCCTGTAAACGTGCACTCTTGTTGGCCTCCTGCGCTCCGGTCCACCGAAGCCACGCACTCCAAAAGGGAATACAGTGCTTTTTGACCAGTGTGATGGCTGCTGTTCAGCGTCGAGACACACCGACGAACACTGTAGAGTGACTGGAGTGTCGGCATAGGAAGCGACCAGGAATCATTGTGCGCCATTTTCCCTTCTCTCTTGCCATAAAGCACCACCGATAACACTCTTCCCAGCACGCTTGCGTCCATCGGAGGGCCCAGACCACCACCTCGTTGCGTTTCCTTTTTTTTTAATTTTTTTTTTACAGCTGTGGAATTTGTAAGTGTTGTCACGGCCGTCAGTTTCCGGCACTTTGAAGAACTCATCGAGTGAGGTGGAGGGAGGTGTGAGGCGGAACCTCCCCACCACCACGCTGCTCATCTCCTCGTTTACCTGCTGTACGCTGTGGTCGGCATCTCCAAAACAAGATGGCTTCACGGAAACGAGCCGGCCTTTTGTCCATCTCTCCCTGACGTGATCTGTCATCGTATTTTATCTCTTCTTCTTCTTCTGGCAGAAAAGGAGTGGGGGTGAGGGTGGGGGGAGGGAGGGAATGATCGATTTTGTGCAATTTTTTCAGGACCACACTACATTCCAACCTTCCTTAAACACGGTTTTAGTATACTTATGGGTATAGATGAATATAATTATATACAGTATCTATGTTTGTTAATGTTTACAGGCAGATTCTCTCACTTCATCTCAGTGAGTGGTGTATTATGTTTGTTTGTTTAGGTGTTAAGCATTACGCAGACCTCTTTGTGAAAATAGTCCTATTAAGGTGAAATATAATGGTATATAGTGTAATGGTATGACATTACAGAAGTACTTGTGATTTTCATATTGCCAGTCTCACTCGCCATTGTGTACATACTTGGCTCATAATATTGTAAAGTACTTAAAGATCAGGAGGGACGGAGCCTTGCCTCTTTGGTTGTTCCTGGAAGAAGGAAAAAACGCTTTTTTAAACAACAAGACAGATCCTTTTTATTTTCCTTTTTGGATAAACGTTCCGTTCTCACATTTCCTCCGAGCAGTTACTGTTATTTGTATTGTAGATGGAGGAGCCCAGCTTGTGATCACTGGTGCTGTCTTAAAGTATTGTTAACCAGCCTTAAGTTTGATTCTGGCTGTAGCAACTACTGCCCAGATGGAGTCCATTTCAGTAACGCTGTGTACTGTGACCGCTTTAATGCTCGTTTTCCTTTTTCTTTCCTTTGTATTTTTGTTTTCTTCCGTTGGTTGTTTTGCCAAACTTTTCTGAAAAGCACTTTCACACGGCTTGTCGCTACACAATTTAGCTAGGTCATATACAGAAATGTATATTTAAAGAACATAGGACAAGTGTTTCAAAATGGATACCTCTTCTTCTTGTAGTAACGTCGGGATTTAAACTGTGTTTTTTGCTCTCTGTCAGAGACGTGGTGAGTGCTGGGCGTAGATTTTTCTTTTTCGTTTTGAGGAAAGTGGCCTAAAAGCTGGGTTTTTTTTGTTGTTTTTTGGGCGGCACAAGTAGAAATGACTGCCAGTCTGGCTTCAAACGAAAAAGTCCTCAGTGTCCTCGGGAGACGCTTCTTTCCACCTGGAGATTCTCCTCAAGGCTGGGCTTTATATAAAGACATGTCAGTATAGCAACAGTCCAGTATGATGATGTACAAAATACAAACTCCTGTACAGTGTTTTTAATCACTCATCTGTCAAATCCAATTCTTTTGTATTTATTGCACCACATTTTATACCAGTTTCTTTTTCAAACACCAGTACAGTAACCTGTCTCCTCTCCACCACGGTGTAAGTGAAATAGACTATTTAAAAAAACATGGGGAGTTTTACATATTATATCTGTATCCAGTCATTGCACATGTTAGGTTTATTTTTTTTGAAACTTTGGTGTAATGATTCCACATTTGGTAACAGCTGCTGCTCATCGACCTGTATCGTGGCTCACTGTAATCGTGAAGCAGTTCAATATTGGAATGTGAAGTTTTCAGAGCAGGTTTTCTGTACAGTTTTAGCCTGGACTCAAGTGATCATCACAGGAGGAAGTGTTCCTGTCATCATGCCTCAGCCTTTTGCTTGTGATTCCTCCTCGGTTACACAACTGCTTTTGTGTTTCTTCTCCTTCCCTGAAGTCTTTTTTTTTTTTCTTCTCAAGCCTCCCGCAGTGGTGGGTGTTTAAAGCCGAAGCCACAGGGTGAAACGGTGCCAATGTTTCCAAACCATTTCAGTTCATTCACGGTCTCTTAGAATGCATGAAGTAGATTCACTTTGTTGTCAGTTTATTAGGCACAGAACTAATGCAGTTTATCACAGCAGTCCTGCATTGAATCCTTCCTTTTAATAAGGTTAATGTTCAGTTCTTGTTTGTAGGTATTAGGTTGTTTGTGAATGCATTGTGTTATAATGACAGGTGTGTCTTTAACAGAGACACAGTTCAGCTACAAAACAAACAACGAAACATTTGCTGCAGGAGTGTTTTATTAGACTGCATCAGTTTCAGCTCAGTTTTCTTAATACATTTAATCATGAAGCCAAAAGCCTTTCAATTTAAAAAAAGAGGTGGAGCCAGTGAGAGCAGAACATAAAAAAGCTGAATTAATCAGAACTTTTCAATTAAAGTAATAATAATAAAAAACAATTAAAATTACATTTACTCCTTTACTCTCATTGGAAAATCCAGTCCACTCTTCAGTGTATGTGCATCGGTGGTTTCTTGTTACCCCATCGCAATTATGTAAAGTGTTTATTTGACATCAAAACTAGTTCATGTGTTGAATTTATCCATCAGCAAATTAATTTAAAAACATCCTGTAGTGTCCAAACTCTGCTCGTGTATTGTTTCTGCACAGTGAATGTCAAGCACTGAAGTCACATTACAATTAGCCAAACGGGTTTTTGAGATAACAGAGATTTCATTATGCCAAATATATGCACAAAGACGGACCTTTATTTGGAGAAAGAATACAAGAAAATTACTTTTTCCTGTGTCTTTCATGCATGTCTGTATTTGTGCACAAATTTAGCACATTGTATTTTCTGCGGCTTCTCTCCTTGTTTCTCTCTGTGATCATGATTTGCTGATTTCCTTGTGCAGCTAAGCCCAATTTTCCAAATCTTGCCAAACTTTTTTATTAATGATTCATTATTCTTTACCAGATAGGTGCATAATTTAGAGGTCTTTCACTTGCATACTCGAAACTTGAATTTTCTATATATTTTTCTTTTAATTTATTGATGTATTATTATTTTTTAACACAGGATTCATATACAGTCTGTGATTATCAGGGCGCAGGCATCTTTGACATGTTTGTGGCTTCAGAGGAAAAAGTCTGACTAAATGAGTTGTCATGACGAAAAACTGGTCTTAAAGTCTTTTTCAGCCCTTTTCTTTGTTCCTGCTTCCAACACCACACACTGGTTTAATCCACTTCTCTCATCATTTGGAGATTCTTTCAATGCCTAGTTCTAGTGCTGATGTTTGTTTATGTCCTTTACTCGTTTTTTGTTTTCCAGTATTGCACAGAGATTCTGTAAAACCGAATAGCCCTTACTTTTTATTATGTCTTTTTTTTGTTTGCACCTGCAGGTCGCATGATGATCTTAGTTTGTGCCAGTTCGTCCTCTTCTGCCCCTCTCAGCTGAAACAGCAGCAGTATTACAGAAGGCCTAATTTAAGTGTCCCCAGCGTTTCATTCACTTAAAATACTATCTGATGTATGTGTTTTGTTGGTTTACTCTCAGTATCGTGCCCACATTTTGATTTTGAGAAGACAGCATGCTTGTTCTCATTTAAGTGACCCTTACATTCGTCTGGGGAGTGTCCAGGAGTTTGCTAATTATAATTTTTTTAAATCTAAAACTAAATTTAGTATGTCAAAGGGTATGTTTATGTTGACTGTGACGTCTTTTTAGTTTTCGTGCAATGTCGCCAACAGTCGATGAGTTTCTAATTGACATGCTGTCAGAGGAGAACTAGTGTTGGAATAAATAAATGAATTCACCTTCATTAGCACTCATCTCTTTTTTCTCGTAGTAAAATTGCTTACGGTAACTCTAACTGGGGTCATATCTATCTCGTGGTGTTGCTTCAAGTAAAACGTGGATGAACACAAAATTACCATGTTTATTACTGTTCGACCTGTGTTACTGCATTACTGCATATTGTCGAGGAACCTGTAAATAGTTTGCATTGAACTTGCATAGAATCATGTTACTGTGGCGTGCTCTTTTTGCTTGTACAATTCTGCTTCTAAATGTGTGTGTGACTGTTGAGACGACACTCTTTTTGTACATGACTGTCTTTTTATTTGAGAATATTGATTCTGTCCTTTTTCATTTTAAAGTTGAGTTTGAAGAGTTCAGACATGCCTGAAGTTTGACTTTAATAAAGCTGTACTCGGTCTCAGTGAAACACACTCACTCTGTCATTTTATTTATTTATTTATTTGTTATCATTTGGAGAAAACGGTGATCCAGGTACAGATTGACCTTCTTGTTTAAGTGTTTGTAATGATTTTCTTACTCGATATTTACCAAACAGGTGACCGATGAGTAAAACTGACACCGAAACCTGGCACTGAATAGAGCGGACACCTCTGCCAATGCCGGACAATCCTACACATAATTATCTAGTTCTGAAAGTAGAATTATAAAAGAACAAAGGGAAGTGGTCTGATAACCTAAAGGATTTATTTGTCCCCCAAAAGGGAGAAAAAAATGTATCTGCTGGTCTATTTACAAATGCACCAAAATGTTTGTTGGAAATCTGTTTGGTAGTTGTTTTGTAATCCTGCAAACAAAAACAATCACAGGTGAAAACAAACTCTTTGGCTGAGGTAACAAAACAGCTCACATAAATTACAGCTGCAACATTAGTTGGTTAACACATGTTGATGACAAAGCCTCTTGAGGATTAATTGAAAATGTAATAGATAATTAAAATAGTTTTTAGTTGCAGCAGTAAAATAAATAAAAATGTGTATTATAACGTATTGTAATTAAGTGGTTTGTGTGGAAAGGGTGAGGGATTCATCTAAATTAAAAGTCCTACATCACTACATTACTTTATACTGTGAATTCTAAGCTTATTCAAAGATAAATGTGAGTAAGGAATAAAGCAATTCAAACTATAACAATCTATGAGGATCTGGAAAACAAAGTTTCAATGCATCCATCTCCATTTAATTGATTTTCTTTCTTTCACCTCTAGACGGCGCTCTCTAACGTGACGTGGCTGCTCGCATCCACTTGTCAAGGCGGATAAAATCATCTGGGAGACCATTTCCGGTTGTGTAAAGCGTTGCAGAGTTTCAAAATATTTTTTCAAACTCCAAATATCCTCATCAATTGAAATAGACGAAACACTGGTTCACATAAATATGTATTAATCAGACCAAAGGAGACTAGAAACATGTGTTATCATCCCACACTATATATATATATATATCAAAAAACAAGAAAATGTGTCACAACCATAAACAGTAAACATACTAAACACATTCTATGATCACAAAATAGAAAGAAAACCACAGAAATACTAATACAACTGATAATATACTCGTACATATGAAGAAAATGTGTTCAAGGCTCTGTTCGTCTCTAAGAATATAATTATTATATAATGATGTGATGAAATTCATTTGTTCTCAGCCTATAGTCATATGTAGAAAGAAAGTATAGTCTCAAGTAAACCATTTTATTATCTGTTTAGTGTCATGTACTGATAAAAAAACAGGGAATAGTCAAATTATCCAGAACAAGTGAGTAAGTAAACTATGAGTTGATATTTGTTTAAGGACGTGCCTTTAATTTGAAGGTCCTGAACCAGAAGTAGCTGTGATGCTAACAGCTAGCATCACGCAGAGCTCCTCTCCTCCGTGGCATCTCTTCGTCTCCCCGAATCCCACTGATGTGCGACTTCCTCCCGGCGGCTGAACCGGAGGATGTCCGGGCCTGTTTCGCGTTAACGTTAAGACAAAGATCCAGGAAACATCCGCATTTGTAAGGTCCGTAAGCTTCCTGAAGGTTGTCAGGGCGGAAATGCTCCAGATGTCTTATTTGACAGATGTTGCTAGCTAGCTTAGCTCAGCCCGCTATCCTCCTGTCTGTGCAGCACTCGGTGTTAGCTCGGTTACCTTTGCTGTGTCTGAACGAAGATGACAAGCTGCTATATTTACTCTTCGTGTCGTTTGAGGCGTATTTAGCTTGTAATTATCTGTATCAGCCGGAGGCGGAGGACACAGGTGCTTCATGTTGGCCTTTGTATCAGGTTTTATAAACCGGAAATATCTCAAATCCTCCACAGTGTCTTGACTCCGAGTGACAGTGGTGCGGGTTTATTGTGGGAGGAAGAGCAGCTCCTTCATTTGTCTGGTCCGAGTCGTTGATTTTCCTTCTTTCAAGAGGGATTTGAAAAACTAAGGGACAAAGGTCAGTGAGCCCAGCCGAGGGGAGGCGGTCACCGCTGGATCCCCGGGGCCCCTTCAAGCCTCCAGGTGTATATCACCTGGCTGTGCTGTGTATGAACTGGAGCCACTACAGAGCAGTAAAGACGAGGCCCTTCATCACCTCATGCTGTTGTCCTGTTCCTAGAGAGGTTTAAAGGTTCAGAGTGTAGAATCTAGTGACATCTAGTGGTGAGGTTTTGTGTTGCAGCTGAATACCCCTCACCTCACCACCCCCTTCCAAACATAAAGGAAAACCTGTGGTAGCCTTCAGTTGACATAAAACTCATAAGATGTTTAGTTTGTCCAGTCTAGGCAACTGTAAAAAAGCATGGCCTTAATATTAGTACAGGCCTCAAAGAGCCAGTGATATCCAGGCGACTCCCATCCCAACATGACTATCAGGAAGAAGTCGGATGAGTTTAGTCTATGCTGACTTACCTGAAAAACAGGTCTGTAAGGCTAAAGGTGTGAAGTGGAAGATATAATGGCTAGACAAAGGGACAGCCAGTTTATTGTTTTCCTCAGATGATTCATCAGTAGTGCACTTTGCATGCATTTCCTGTCCTGACAGTAGTGATTGCTAAAGAGCAGGGTGTGCAGTGTTTACGACCCCACAGAGGAGCCCTGCAGGCAGCCGCTCCCACAGAGGGGAGAGGTGAAGGGCTGAGGGCTGTGACACAGGGAACGAGTCCGGTGGCTCTATGACACTGTTGGATGTTTGAAAGTAGACTATTTGAAATGCAAACACTAAACATACAGTTGATGATAAGAATGCAAATATTTATGAAGACTAAGGGCATTTACCTCTTTAAAACGAGGGCACAGTCCTGTGTCTGATCCCTGCAGGCTGCGCATTTAACTTCGTAGCTGTGAGACCTCGTGTTGACCGGGCGTTTGCCGTTAGTGTGGTCCAGTAGAGTTAGAAACATCTCAAAGATGATTGGGGGAAAAAGTGTCATAGCAACATAATTTTCCAACAATCTTTGAAAATCAGTTTTCGTTTTGTCATTATTGGGTTATAAGTGAGGCAAATTAAAATATTTTAGATGTTAGCATCGGGCTGAATACATTCAGAATGATATGTATAAGCCTGGCCTCTCAGTTTGGCTTTAATTATATTTGTACTAAGTAATAGAGCTCGACTGATTTATCGGTCAGCTGATAAAATTGGCTAATATGATTCTCTCACAGACGTGTTGGTATCAGTGTTAGTGTTTGCCGATATGTGCTGATATGAAAACTTTTATTTTCCAGAATAAACAGTGCAGATAATATATAAGTAAGATATATTTATGTTCACATATAATGAAGATGTATATATTTGGTTGTATTTGTTTTTTTATTTAGTTTATGTTTTTGGTTAAACTGCAAAATTTTAAGCCTCAATTACAAGGGTTTGAAAATTACATTTTAGGAATCATTTAGGAAACATTTTTTTATCGGTATTTTTAAAGTTACTGTTTTTTTCCACTTGCACTTATCCTTCAACAAACTATCTTGTCATCTGCATATTCTACTTTAGCCCCCGTCAACTGAACACAAGGTGGAATGAGG
Source organism: Hippoglossus stenolepis (assembly GCF_022539355.2). Taxonomy (NCBI): domain Eukaryota; kingdom Metazoa; phylum Chordata; class Actinopteri; order Pleuronectiformes; family Pleuronectidae; genus Hippoglossus; species Hippoglossus stenolepis. The sequence goes on from NC_061491.1 coordinate 21,864,778, forward strand.
ATGTTTGCTGTGGACTGAAATCCATCCCGAGAAACAAAATGAAGCAGAAGCTGCTTCGTGGTTTCCTTTCGGAAATTTCCATCCGAATAGCGTTGTTAGTGGTGTTCCTGTAAGTATGTCCTTATTTGAAACACTTGAAACATATATGCATTTATCTGTAACATTGCTTTATTGATCTGTTTTCTGAATGTAACATATGTTACCGTTAGTGTGACGGAGCAGCTTCCTCCTTTCTTCCGTGAGATCCAGGCCGAGGAGATGTGGTTGTATAAATTCCATCGTGTGGAGAATGACCACGTTCCCACCTCGCTAATGTTTGTAAGTAATAAATTTTACGTGTTTTTGAGTGAAACTTGGACTAATAAATCCCACAGTTTAGTTTTTTTTTTATATGACAAAGAAATGTACTGAAGTGAAAAGACAGTTTACTGTCCAGGATGAGGTTGATAATATTATGGGATTGCAATGCTGAATCAGTGGAGCAACTTTTAGATTTTTTCAACGGTTTCTATGTTTTTTGTCTGGATCAGAGTGTTGCAGTTTTCACGCCACTGATTGTCATCGTGGTTTTCACCTTCATGAGGAAGTCGGAGCGAGGAGATCTGAAAGAAGCCTCCCTGGGTACGAAACCGACAGCTGCTAATGAGTTTCTTTTAAATATTTAAATATGTCAACTGTTTTTTTTAAGTTGACATGTCTTTGTTTTTAATGATTCACTTCTGTCTCTCCCTGTCATCCAGCTGTGACTCTGACTCTGGTGCTGAATGGAGTTTTCACCAACGTCATCAAACTGGTTGTTGGCAGGTAAACGCTGCACCCAACGTAGCAGTGCATAAATATTACCCATGTTACAGTGGATTAAAGCCTTCATGCTCCCTCTGTCTATGTCCTCAGGCCGCGACCGGATTTCTTCTACCGCTGTTTCCCAGATGGTCAGATGAACCTGGAGCTGCACTGCACCGGTGACCCAGATACGGTCATAGAGGGCAGGAAGAGCTTCCCCAGCGGGCATTCCTCCTGTAAGAGAGGCTCCAATGTGCAATTATGTCTCTGTAGCTGGTACATTATCATCTGCAGGCAGAAAGGAGAGCAAGTGAATGTAAAAGTAGGGCAGGGAGAATATCCTATGTTACGAATGTGTGTATATGAATGTATTTTGGCCTCTAGGCTTTTATTTTATTATATGAGAAAGCAAGTCTCTCCACCTCTAATCCCTGCTCCTTCTCTTTGTTGTTCTCTCCTTTTGTTTTTGTTCTCTTCATCCACCCTTGTGTTCTTTTCTCTCTGCTCTCAGTTGCCTTCGCAGGTTTGGGTTTCACAGCGTTCTACATCGCAGGAAAGCTGCGCTGCTTCAACGTGGTGGGCCAAGGCAGAGCGTGGCGGCTGTGTGCCTTCCTCGCCCCTTTGCTCATCGCGACTGTGATCGCCCTCTCCAGAACCTGCGACTACAAACACCACTGGCAAGGTCAGAGTCCCAGTACACGTTTAGATTTGCATTACATTTGTGGCCAACAGCAGAAGCTGGTTTAGAGGGATTTCAGTGACAGGTTCAACACAACTGATTTGAGTAGTCTGTTAACCACACTGGATTTCCAGACAGTGTATAAAAAGATGAACGACACCAAAAGTGAAGCCAAAACATTTGAATCACCTCCTGGTAGGTGGCTGCAGTAAAGCTCTCCTCAATATTACATTCCTGCATGTAGTTTCAGAACCACAGTTTCAGAACCACATTTCTAGGACCCTAAGTTTTTGTGTCTGTCACACGTCAGCCATTTTACCAAACCCAGCTCAGATTAAACAACAGCCACTTCTGAATGATGAAACTGTGGAATCAAACTCCTCATAATCGTTTCTCTTCTCTTCTCTTCTCTTCTCTTCTCTTCTCTTCTCTCTCATTGCAGATGTGTTAGTCGGTTCTCTGCTTGGTCTCGTCTTCGCCTGGCTGTGTTACCGGCAGCACTACCCTCCACTTCAGGACCCCGACTGCCACAGACCTCTGCGTCACAGAGAGATGGTTCCCGCTGCACAGGAGCGCAAGCTGGCCAACTCCAACTACATCCTGCCCATGTAGAGCAGCTGTAACCGGAGAATACTCTTTGCAGGTGTAATCTATACTAGGTTACATGGTAATCTTTCCTACTCTGGTTTTACACCCTTCAGGCCAGGCAGTAAATCAGTATTTATTGTTAGTCGTCGATCATTGTAAATGTATGGTGGCAATTTTCTTTTTGTAAGGTGACACACAGTATGTTTTCCAAACTGAATTTCCAAACTAATTTCTCTCGGGTGTTTTCTGAGACACATGAGTTGCGGAAAATAACAACAAATTTTTAACAGTCGCATGTGATGGACATGAACTATGCGGACAGCCTGGGAGTGTGTGTTTCCAAACCCTATAATGATGTCAATACCTTCTGGATGTTTTACTGGAGGTCTTCTGATTGTCATGACATCGTTCTCAATATGGCTCAGCCCCCCCCACACACACACACACCCTGTGTATTGTGCCTATGGATGACATGACTTTAAATACTCCGAACAGTTGAGCAAGTCAACGAAACAACCACTGCACTAATCGTCCACTGCCCATCAAACTCTGGCTCAGCTGCTGTGACACAGTTTCTCCTGTAGGGCCACTATTTTGAGATTCTTTTGTAAACTTGCAACTTTCTAACCAAGCAGGGTTGAGGTTAAAGGGAAACGCCTGTAAATATATCTTATAATTTTATTTCTCTGCATGGCAGTTCATTCTTGACCTCTCGCAACAATATACGATGAGTGTAATGGAAGTTCAAAAATCCTGTTTTCAACAGCGGCTCCTGGTGTCATCACGTGACCTAAATGCGAAACAGCTCCGCAAGACACTGAACAAGAGTCGAGAGTCATGAGCAGATGATATAATTTCTCTCTAAGCACCAGAGCAGCCGCAGCATTGGTTGACATTGACCATGAGTCAGTGTATGGCAGGAGAAAGGTGAAGGATGTTGCCAGAGACCAAAACAGAGTTTATGGACATCTGCCCTCATCGAGAGCCAGGCTTGTCTCCTGAGCGGCTCCATTCGAACATTTAATGTCACATGACGACACAAGAGAGTGAGATGTGATGAAAAGCTGCAAAATAAGTGGAACTAAAGGGGGAAGAGAAAATGTTGATGTGGGATGTTCATATCTGGGAGGGATGGGTGACATGGATAAATATCATAAAAAATCATGGCACATGTGACTTTATATCTTGATATATTGCAGTGATATTTTATCTTTTGAAAGATTATGACAGGAAGGTCTTTGTTGATCCAGAAAGTTATACATGACATTATATGTCAATAATGAACTACAATCGGAGCTATGAAGGAATAAAGATTGCAGTATTCTGTTTTTCTTACTGTCAACAAATTCCCTTGATTTGACCCAAACCAACAATGTGTATCCGTCTCAAAATACTTTCTGTGGCACTTTGCCTCAAACACATTCACTCCTACTGACAATGTAAAAAACAATCATGAAATTTAAGAATAATATTTTCAAATAAGCTCTGTGCCACAGAAGAATCAGCTACATAGACAGATGTAGTATTTATTAGCTTTATTGACTATAAGAAAATGTAGCATATGCTAAAAGTGGGATTTTTTTTTATCACAAGATATATTGTCACATCACCCACCCTGATCTGACATTAACCACATCAGCTGTATTTAAAGGCAAAAATAACTTCCCTGCACCTTTGGCCTCAGCAGTTTTTTTTTCTACTGCCGCCTTCTCTGTGCTTTAAATCTCTCTGTCATCCTTTGGTACATTTGAATGTTTCCACTCACAGATTTTGGTGTTCACATTTGGAAAAGGCTTCATGAGCCCAATCCTTAGTAAAACATCCCAGTGTAGCAGTGCCACTCGACTCTTCTTAGTATTTTAATGATTGTATGACAATTGATCATTTCCTTGTTCTAACTGCACATCACATCTGCTGATATCAATGTTCATATGACCCTAAAGCACCTATGAGACAAATGTGTTGCTGCCTCAGTGGATCTCAGGGGGACTGTAGGTCTGCTGCTTGTCACTGCACACTCCTCTGGCTCCTCTGCCAACAGAGCTAACGTGAGGAAGATGAAGGTGCACAGGGGTTGGGTTTTTTGTCATCACAGTGGAACCTGATCCTTGTGATGAACCTGAGTGGGGTCGGACTCTAACCTCTCCAGGTGATGGTGCTAGCCTCCCAGTTCTGTTGCTGGTCAGGTTTCCTATCCCATCAATAGTTTCGCTGGCACATTAAGATTTGGTAATTTTTTTAATTTTCCTCTGTTCAATTTCATCAACTTTCATTCCAGTCATTCCAGTCAATTGTATTTGGATTTTTACTTATTTGTGATTTTCTGTTATTTTCTTTAATTATGTGAAATTGTTGCTTTCACGTAGAGACGACGCACATTTTTACTTTGATGTGTTTATGCAGATTGAAACATGAGAGCCGACCAAACCTCCGTGTTTATTGTTTGTTTGTGAAAACAGCCAACGTGTTGCAGGGTCAAAGCACCTTCCGTTCATTGCTGTGAATCCGGCTTCAAGTGGCTGGATCACAGCGGTTTCAGACCAAACTCGGCAGAAAAAGAAAATCATGAATTTGTGCCTTTGTTTAATACATTGCTTTACGACTCTGTCCATGAATGAACTGTAAACTGCATGTTTCAGTGTCTGATCTCTGTTATTTATAGTTTGCTTTAAATTTTTACTTTTTATTGTTTTACAGTTTTTAGGATTTACTTGTAAAGATTTGGTTTGCTGCCTCCCTTTACCTCAGAAAATAACACATGTAATTTATTTCCATACATTCAACTGTTTTTGTGAAGATATCTGTGTGCGAAGTGAACAATTTACAACTGATGGAAGAGGACGAAAAAAAACCTTTTTACAGACATTTGAGAGAAATGATATCTTACCTTACTGGGTCTTTCTCACAGGTATTTATGAGATGATGTACAGGTCTATTTGTATTTTATTTTGGGGCATGTGGGAGTTTACTTGAAGTTTGAATATTCGTTTCTTTACCTTAAATGTGATAATGTAAGTAGGAACCATATTTGTTGTGGGCACACAAGATTCTGAAGGACCTTTCAGGTGTAAAAAAAAAAAAGAAGGAAATTGCATTTTCCTGCATGTTTCACAGCTACATATAAACATTTTCCTCATTATTTCCTTTTAAATCTCTACATCTCCATTCAAGTCCATTAACTTATGTAATCATCAGTACACATATACTCTATCAGGTTGTTGATCGGGTGTGGTCTTCAGATCTACTGTCATGAGGGATTATGTGAAAACCTGCCAGTTTGCATCATTGATGTCATGCCCATCCTAATTTGCCTTGGCTTCTAGGACCATTTTGATCCTGATTGTACATGTGACGCTTTAAATGGATCTTTTAATGGCACAAAATTATGTTTCTAAATTACCCTGCACCACAAAATGTCCTCTGGTTCTTTTCTGTTAATAGCGGGCACCTGTTTATAGAATATGCATTTTAGAGGATACATTGAAAAGTGATCAATAAATGATACATTAACAAAAATGTTTATCGTTAAGGTCTGAGTTTGGTTTGCAGCAATACAAGTGTGTTGCTTTTCAAATGTATTTTCTATTTCAAAGCTGCAATAATCACATTTATGATGTACTTCTTATTGTTTTAGTAACAAGGCTGAAATCCTTTCCTACTTTACCTTTTAAGAAGAGGGAATGTCAAACCTGAGATCCAAACATGATCCGGGTTTAACAGGAGGTGTTGACGGAATGTAAACCAAGAACTGTTCAATTCTTTCACTTATAATTTTGTAATTAACTTTATCCCTCTTTACATTAACAGGGACGTAGTTCATCGACTCAATCCTTTTCAATTTACAGTCCAAATTGACTGATTGTAGAATTTGTCATTGATTAACAAATAATATTACTTTTATTATTGATAAACCATTCTTCTTATAATCCTACATTTCATTTTCTTTACTTAAAAGCTGTGGCATTCACAAATGTTGGCTCTGTAAAAATATTATCACAATCTGGCTTATAACATGCACCACATTGGATTTATTTGTAACTATGTGGCCACTTTTCCATGTTGTGAAAAAATCTAAAAACAATCCCACATTTCCACACACACAACTCAAGTGGATCAAAGTAACATTAAAGCTCATTCATTTATCTTTGCATTGTTCGTGGGATCATATTAAAACCTTTAATTTACTGTTTCATTCATTTAAAATCTCTGTTGTAGCTTCTGTTTCTAATTATCCACATTACCACGTTTTAATCTCACAGGAATCAGTAGAAACCGAACTCGCGTGTTGACGTGATTGCATCGTGGCTGCTTTCTCTTTCCGTAGCGCCACTTTGTAACTCGACGTGATGACGTCGCGTGAAACGTCCGACGTAGGGCACTTTTTCCTCCACACCGATTGGTCCGATGTGACGCCTGCGGATTTGGCGCCACATTTCTGAAGCTGCGCTCCTGACAACAAACCGGAATCAGCCGCAGATCTGTTCGTGACAGTCGAGCGGCGTTTTTAAAAATCTGCCAACATGTTCGTCACGGACATCAGGAAGGAGTTTTATGAAGTCGTCGCCAACCAGGTGAGTTTGTTCCGAGGGTAAAGTTATGTTCGCTAAACCCGAGAGGAACCATGGCGGAGTGACGGGGAAGTTTGAACTCACAACCCGGAGCCGCCGCTTCTCGGTTTCCTGCTCCTCTTCCTGCTCCTCTTCCTGTTGGGAAGGAGTCAGACATCGTAGTTAAAGCTTTGGATCATCCAGGAACAACACAGGAAGTTATTATGTTTATATTAAATCATCAAATACAGAAAGAAACACCGAGACAACATCAGACCCGAGACAAACACCAGGACTTGTTACACCTGCACCCGAACAGCCTTCAACACGAAATGAACATTTACTTGTGAATGCAATAAAAATAGTACATTTTATTTGTACAGCAACTTTCATACATAAAATGCAGCTTAAAGTGCTTTACAATAAAATCAAAGATAGATCATCACGTTAGCAATAAAGCAGAGACTTAGGATAAAAACATGAAACTAGCAAAAGGTACAAAAATAAGTAATCATGGTGTTTAAAAAAACACATCAAGTTAATTCAAAGCAAGATCATAGAAATAGGTCTTGAGTTGTTTCTTAAAACTATCAACACAAGTAGCTTGTCTGATGTTTAGTGGGAGTTTGGTCCAAAACTTTGGTGCAAAGCAAGAGAAAGTTCCCCAAACTTTTAATAGTTCATTTTTGGGATGTTTGCAAGAAGACCTCAGGGAACGGTTAGAAAAACATCCTCAGATAAACAACCAGAAATGAGTGAGGGTGCTGTACCATTAAGAGACTTAAAATCAATCCTCAGTGATACTGGAAGCCAGTGGAAAGACGCTCAAACCAGAATAATGTGATCTCTTTTCCTGTTTCTGGACCTGGTCTGATGTGGTCTAGATCTGCTAAAGGATTTGACATCAGCTACAAAGGAGAGTGTGTGGTTTGTCTGGGATGACGATGATTTTTTCTTTTAACTAGACCTAGTTAGATGTGATTTAGATCCATTTAAAAACTCTAAAATCAGCATTTCTTAAAAAGGTTTGTACATTTTCGAGTTTGGGACAGTGTCAGTCTAACAGTATGTATTTTATAAGGTAACTAAAAACTACTTTGCTTTCAGAGAGTCGCCCTCCTGGTGGCATCAGACATCGACGCGCTCTGTGCCTGTAAGATACTACAGGTAGGATAACACACTCAGCCGTCAACCAACATGAGCTCCTGTTTGAGTTAAGACCTAAAGGGAATTTTATTTTGTGGAGGAAGCTCAAAGGATCGCACAGTCACTGAAGTGTTTGTATTTAAATGGGGCTCAGGAGTCTATAACATCTGTTGAAGCATGTTAGCTGAGAGCACGGTGATTATGTGATGATGATCAGCACATTTTACTGGGATGATGTAAAAGATGCAAAATTAGCATTTATAAATAAACATCTCAAGAGATCTAATAAATGAAGGCTGATAAAATGTTTATCGTGAGATTGAACGTTAATTAGAGGCTTCTTCAGTGGCTTAAGATTCAATGTTCTTGTGTCCTAATTTGTCAGTGAGGGGATAATGATTAATTTGTCAATTAAAATATGATCTGTCTCTTTACCAGGCGCTGTTCCACTGTGACCAGGTCCAGTACACACTGGTGCCTGTCACAGGCTGGCAGGACCTCGGCACTGCCTTCCTTGAACACAAAGAGCAGGTACGGTCAGATCCCACCTCAGCTTACACATGAATATATGACAGAAGCGTAAATACATTTCCTCACTGCCTCGCTGAGCTAAATTTATTTAACTGTGTCTTGTTCTAGTTCCGATACTTTGTTCTCATCAACTGTGGGGCGAATGTCGACCTCCTCGAGATGCTGCAGCCAGACGACGACTCCATCTTCTTCATCTGTGACACTCACAGGCCGGTGGATGTGGTCAATGTCTACAATGACTCGCAGGTGATTGATAATGAAGGAAGAAAATTTGTACAAAACGTAAAGAATTTCACTTTTGAATCGGCTGCATCCGTTGATTTTATTAGTTTGCATCTTTGTAAAGTTCTTTAACCTGTTTTAAGTTTATGAGCAACACCAAAATATTTAACTGCTGGAATTTACCCTTGAATAAAGTCCTGTCATGTCATCCGCAGATAAAGCTCCTGATCAAACAGGACGATGACCTTGGTGTGCCCACGTACGATGATATTTTCAGAGATGAAGACGAAGAAGGAGGCGACTCTGGAAATGAGAGTGACGAAGGCTCGGAGCCGTCTGGCAAACGGAGGAGATACGATGAGGTGCGTGTTGAACAGAATCCGTGAACTCGACTGAAATGAATCAGAGCTGTGAGGACTTGAGTGAAGTGGTTTTTATTAATGTCTGTGATAATGTCGCTGCAGGGCGCGGTGGAGAGGAGGATTGAAAGGCAGCGAGCGAAGAGGGAGTGGGAAGGACGGAGGTGAAGTGTTTTCAAGGAGATGTGGAGACTTTGTCACATTGCAATTCTTGACTAATATTAATGTTTCACTCATTTCTCAGGAGGGAGATCTTGTTTGACTATGAGCAGTATGAATATCATGGGACCTCTGTGAGTAGACAGTTTTTAAAATTAAGAAAAATCCTTTTGATTATTTTGAAATGAATTGACTTCCATTCCTTGTTGCTATTCTTTAACACAAATATTTTCATCTGTGTCTTTTGGTCAGGCTGCAATGATGTTTTTTGAGCTCGCGTGGGTGTTGACTAAAGACACCAAGGACATGCTCTGGTAAGATGTCTAATAAAAATACAAATAAGTACATTTTTAAATACCACGAACAAGAAGGAAATGCTCAGTGCGATGTTCAGACTTTGAGACGGAGGTTCTTCTTTCTGCAGGTGGGCCATCATTGGGCTGACAGACCAGTGGGTTCATGATAAAATCACACAGTAAGAATTTCTTCAGTATTTCAAATCCTAATTTGCAAAAACTTGAATAGATTTTCTTAGAATTTGACAATGGAACTTCTGCTGTAGAGAATTCATTGATATGTTTTATTTTTTTAGAAGTTTGCATCAGTTTTTCTTTACCTGCACTGAATTAATCTTGTCTTGTTACTTTAAGTATGAAGTACGTAACAGACATCGCCACAATGCAGCGACATGTCTCCCGACATAACCACCGAAATGAGGATGAAGAGAACTCGCTGTCCATTGACTGTATGAGGATTTCCTTTGAATACGAGTATCCTTAATTAGTTTGATAAGCCATCACTATTAGATCTACAGCCCATCTCTTTCCCTGCAGTGTAATCGCTACAGAAACACATTATGCATGTTTAGTTTTGTCTCTTTGCGTTCTCCTTGACCTGCTGCCTCAGCCTGCGTCTCACCCTCTATCAGCACTGGTCTCTGTATGAGAGCATTTGTAATTCATGTTACACGTCGTGCAGCTTCAAGCTTTGGACGTTAAATGGACAAAAGAAACTCCAGGAGTTCTTAGCCGACATGGGGTAAGTGCCAGGAAGTCAGTGCTCTGTGGGAGAGTTGACTTCTTCTACGTGCTAAAACTTGTTGATGTTGCTCGTAACAGGCTGCCCCTGAAACAAGTGCGGCAGAAATTCCATTCCATGGACATGACAATCAAAGAGAACCTGAGGGAAGTCATTGAGGAGTCGTCTAATAAATATGGGTATGTATCTAGGAAAAATCTGCAGAAATACATGCCGTCATTCAGTTTCCTTTATCGGTGTCACACAAATGAAAACCTGAAATGATGGTGTTGTTTCCTCCTCTTCTTCAGTATGAAAGATATCCGTATCCAGACGTTTGGTGTCCACTTTGGCTTTAAGAACCGTTTCCTGGCCAGTGACATGGTACACGCCTGTGCTGCCTTGCTGGAGAGCACAGAGAAAGACGACAGCGACAACTTCATCACTGCTCTCGACTCCCTCTCCAGGTGCGTAGAAGAAACTAAAGTTCTGGTTTGTTTGCAAGTTATTAGAGACGTTCAATCTGTGGTCGTCAATAAAATAAACTTTTCCTGGATCACTCTGAGAAACACATCCACAGATGATCGAATTAGTAAATTTCACAATTAAATAAAACAAAATTCAAACTCTACAATATTAAAAATAAATTCTCACAATCTATGTCTATTAAAGATTACTTACTACTTAAAGATTATGGACAGAACACATGTTCATACATAAACTAAACAACGGAGCCAGTAGACAAGTTTGTGCGAATGCGGCAGTGCAGTGTTTGCAGAGCTACATTTTCAAAACGTACGAGTTTCTCAGATGAACGACAGAAGCAGATGATTTGCCTCTGGTCATCTTTGTTTTTCTCTGTACAGCGTAGAGCTTAATTTGATTTTGTTTAGTCTGACAGATTGAGACAGATGTTTTATTTGAATCATCTTGGACAATGCGACTTGCAGTAAACACGTTTTTAGTTTTAGGCCACTGCCTAAAATCTAAATGCTTAGCTGTGTTTTAAAGTCTGAGGTTTTTTCTAGTTATATGTATCAGGTGTTTTTCTCTGTGCAGAAGTAACATTGATCGTCTACATGCTGGTATTGTCCTGGCGAAGAAGAAGCTGATAGCCATCCAGCAGACTGTCGCCAGCTGCATCTGCACCAACCTCATCCTGTCACAGGGGCCCTTCCTCTACTGCTACCTCATGGAGGTACGAGTGTCCGTTTGACTGTTTCTCTCTGTGTGTTGGCAGCTCATCCTTCTAAGGTTAATCTTCTGCTCCTTCATCTCTAGGGAACTCCTGATGTGAAGCTCTTTTCTAAACCCGCGGCCCTGACTCTGCTCTGCAAATACCTCCTGAAGGCTTTCGTTCATTCAGTGAGTTCCCGACTGCTCTTTGACTGTGACTGTGAATAACGGTGTCATCGCTGTCTGTTCACTCCTTCACTCATTCTGTGTTTAGACGAGGAATAAACGCTGCAAACTGCTCCCGCTCATCATGGCGGCTCCCAAAGATGTTGAGAAGGGAACTGTGATTGTTGTGGGAATCCCACCGGAGTCTGAGACATCCGACAAAAAGAAGTAAGACCTGAAACATGAGGAGCTGTGATGAAAACACACCTTTCATAACACAAACAAACAACATTAATGAAGTTCAGAAAAATAATATTTGAGCTCTTGAGTTAAATATTTCATATCTGATTCCATTTTTTGGTATTCACTTTTTTTCTGCATTACTTTCTGTTGTAGTTGTAATCCAATTTTCAGACTAGTTAAACATATCCCTTACAATTGATGCAAATTGACCAAAACCCACAAACCCAGATATTCAGTTTACTATCTCAGAGAAAAAAGAATAACCAAAGACCTTTTCTATTTGAGAACGTAGAACCCCTAAATATTTTCCATTTTGCTAATAAAGTTACTGAAACAATTGGTAAACAATCAAAATTAATGTTCTTTAATTTATTAATGGGTTATTTCCCATTTCCTCGTTGTTTTCTCTTGTCTCTATAAGTTTCTTCGGCCGAGCATTCGAGAAAGCTGCAGAGAGCACCAGCTCCCGAACTCTTCACGACCATTTCGACACGTCAAGTAAGTTCAAATAGTTAACTATGAAATTATCTGTTGACTGATTAACTGAAAAATCATTGCTGCTCCCAGTTATTCATCTGTTTATAATGAGAAAGTGTGAGTTTCATAAAAACAAATTTGGATTATTTAACTGTTTCATATATGCAAAATTTCTTGCAGGTGTCCAGGTTACATTATCTATACTATGAATTATGTTTTATGTACAGCAGGGGAGCACAGACATAAATGTAAATAAATTCCATGTGGTATTAAGTGAGTCTTAAAAGGCCGGCGGTTCGATCCCAGTCTTCTCCATCTGCATGCTGAAGTGTCCTTGGGCAAGATACTGAACCCTGAATTGCCCCTCATAGGAAAAAGTGCTGCCCATAGATGCACTGTATGAATGTGTGTTTGTCAATGTCAATAAACTGTACGGTGAAGTGCTTTGAGTGGTCATCAAGAAAAGCTGCTATATAAATACAGAGCAGACTACATGTCAGTCTCTTCTGTGGACTCTAGGGGGCAGCCTTGTATTTCTGCCATTTACAGTCCAGCTTTGACTCATCCAGACTTGTGCAGCGGTCAGGTGTGTGACTGAGGTCCAGACGTCATGAAATAGATATGACACTCATCATGTTTCATGTGTAGAATAATATTTGTGCATTAGTTCTACACAAATGTCAGCGAGCAGTGAGAAGCTCTGGATATTAAGAAACATGATGTTTGCCTTTTTTCAGATTGTTGGGGGAAATCTCCCAAATGAAAATGTGTTGCTGGGAAATGAGAGTTCTCTCATCTTATGAATGTTCTCACCTCTTCCTTGTGTTTGTCCCTCCACAGTAATTGAACTGAAGACAGAGGACAGAAGCAAGTTCCTGGATTCACTCATCACCCTCTTGTCATGAGAAACGTCAGCACTCAAAGGAACCGTGTGCACGAGTCCAGGTTCTGAACTTCAGACGTGCACAGTGTCAACAACACAAGAACTTTTATCTGTTGTCTTGTTTTTAAAGGTTTTAACCTGTTTGTGTGTAAATTGTACAGTTTCCTTTTTATGTGTTAGAGATTTTATTTTTGTGCTTTTAATGTTTTATTCATGTCTGTACATGTAATTCTCACCACATTACATTTTAAACATGTTTAATAAATCATATTCAATGACCTAAATGTGTTGATTTCACAAATATCTTGACTTTTTTTTTATTATTTGAAATGTGGGATCTCATCTTATTTATCTTTTAACTTCTTAAGTGTTTCCTAGAAAAGAAGCACATACAGGTTGATTGTAATTGTTCATTATTGACTTCGAAACGACGTAAAGTGCTTGATTTAATTTCAAGGTAATATGTAAACCTCGATCTTGGAAATACTGGGATTTGAAGACATGTAAAACTGTTATTTGTTTGTACTTTTACTTCTTAGATTTCTCAAATGAGAAAATCCCTGTTGTGCTTCACTTCAGCAGGACTTTGCCTGTTGCCACAAAAGTTTAAGGACGGATCTTTACACAAAATCGAAAGACAGAAAACCATAGTCATAGCGCTATGGATAAATGTGAGTGAGAGCTGTTAAAGGAAATTAGTTTTGAGCATTGTAATCATACTAATTCAATAGACACAGAGTGAAAGATTTCTCTTGGAAAAACTAAATGACACAAGTTTTTATTTTCACTTCATCTCTCTCAGCCCCAGTGACGCATGTGGAGCAGCAGCACTGTAACCTGACGTGGACAGAGAGGCTACAGAGACCTTCACTGAATCAGTTTGCAGAAAGGAAGTTGAAACTTTCTCTTGTGCCATAAAACAAAGCTCTGGCAGCGTGTTCGCTGTTTGGCAACAGTCCCCGAGAGGGATCCGAACTGATTACTCTTTTCATCCTCATCCAATCTATTGTTTTGCTAACGCACAACTTGGTCTTCAGAACAGAAAACGAAATGGCTCTTACTGTATTTGTGAGTTACAGTAAAAGTATTTGGGTTTATTCAACTGAACATCATCTCCTGAGGAGCTCTGATTGCTCATGTGGGACAAAGGTGAGGGCTGTGACCCTAGCCCACATCGGAAAATCTAGGCCAGGCCTCCTGGTGTTGATCTGCTGCCCGGGTCCAGAAGGGTGAGTGGAGGGTGGGGGCTGAGCTGCTCTCTGAGGGGTGATCAAGATCCTTATCGCTCCTGGATCAGGATGAGATCATGACCTTCAGAGTGAAGGGTGTTTGTTTGGGTCTTTTTTTCTTTTACAGGAAAGTGTTGAAAACGTGACCTGATCTGCATCGAGCTGCAGCAGGGGATAGAATTCTCCTCCTCTTCCTCCATTCCGCTCCTTTCCTCTTCCAGCTCTTTCTTTTGCTCGTCGAGTTGTTTCTTGTTCTCATTGAGTTCCTTCTCCTCCTCCTCCTCCTCCATTCCTCTCCTTTCCTCTTCCACTTGTTTTCAGGGGTTTTCCTCTTTCTTCTACAGCTCACTTGTGGCCTGCGTGAGCCTCTCGGACAGATCCTCCTCCTGCTGCTTCTCTGGGCTCAAGATCTCTGCGTCCCTCGGTCGGAGCTGCTCCATCAACTCGCCTGCGTTCTGCTGGTTGATGGAACCACACTGCTCCTCACTGAGTTGGACACTGGTCTCAAGGTGGGAGACCTCCATCCCATTTCTTGAGATGGTCTCATTCGCATAATCAGAACTGGACTGCTTCTCCCTGGTCACCAGAAACTGTTCAGGGCCATTTATCCTCTCAATCTTCAGCTGATTGATTTTCTGTTCGTTGGTGATCAACAGGTGGAGCTTCTGGTTCATCACAATTTGGAGAAGCCTGATTTAAATTGCTTCCTTTTGGGTCGGTTGTCTCTCCTGTGCTTGTTGCTGTGAGATGAAGATACCTTGTTGAAGATAGTTGATCGATAAAGATCTCTGTTGTAGATTGCAGCAGAGTGATACTTCACGATATGTCTGATTAAACCAAAGGTAATGCTCGGAGCGACTGAATACTGAACAAAAAGCTCTGTTATTCCCTTTAATCTCTTTCTGTCCTCGTGTTTTTTGGAAGTTTTAATATGATTTACTTCTCATGGCAAAGTCGTTGTAATAACTGTTTTGGAGCTTTGATTGTAATTGTATAATTGTCCAGTTGTCATGAAATGGTTGCTATTAAAAATATGTTTTCTGAGCTCTTTTAAATCTTTATGGGTCGTTTTCTCTGAAGCTAAATGTGGTTTCTGGGGAGCGGGGGCGATGGTCTGGAAGGACCAAGGATAGTAACTGTAAAAAATGGAAAAATTGACACATATCATGAGACTAACAGAAACGCCACCGGAGGAAAAATAGACATTATCCAAGACTCAGAATGGCTTCATCAGAACAGAGTATGAAAAATAAATCAACCAACAGGACTCTATAAATGATGTGGACAAAAGAAAGTGCACGGCCGAAACTGAGAAACTCTCTCAACAAGTTACATTTAGTCGCTGTTAAGAAACTCTCTGAGCTTTATAGTCAAAATGGAAGAGAGGTCCAGGTGGAGGTGATGACACAGACGTCACAAAGGGCAGTGGTGAGTACTGTATTTATTATTTGTGACATACTGTCTGCAGGACAACAACATCTAAACCAGACCCAGTGGAGATGTGGCATCAGAACCTCTGAGGGTGTTGAACTCAGCAAGTTTATGTTTTTTCCGCATATGAAATCAGATTTTAACAGAAAACCTGTGAAATAAAAGATTCAAAGGTGGAAATTTGAATATTAGATCACTTGACAAAATCCTAATAGTGATGATCAAAAGTGTGACAGCTACGAAATGGACATTGGAGTGAGATTTGTGTCAAGGCTAAACTTCTGTACTCCATGTTTGAGGGAGTCTTAACAAGATGTTTTCCACAACAACACTAACACTTGTATTGTCTCTGTTGGTTGTAGTTTGACGTAGGATCCAACTGTAGCTTTCAATCAGCTGACACTCCCCTGGTCAGTGAGTGGATACAGGTGTTAGCATCGTTCTGTTTGCTACTGTTCCAGTGACAGATCAACCTGTTCAGCCCATCAATCGGCCTTCTCCCCTCAGCCATCAATCTCTTTGCTCTCCATCCCCCCTCTTGCACCTCTGGTGAAGTGGGGCCACTGCCCTTTCCAGTGCTCTGCATCTGAGGAATGTACACACACACACGCACTGAGGGGAAACATGCCCCCATGGCAGGATCATACAGCCGATGTGCAGAGCAGCATTTTTGAAATCTTTACACTCAAACAAGTCATGTTGCCTCAACACAGGCGGCTGCTGAGTGGAGTTTTGAGGGGTGTTGGTGGTGATGGAGGGCTGATACAGTATCACATGAGTTTTATGATTCAGTGTGGCAAAATCATATCTAATATGTTCTGTAGTCTTTATAAATTCGAAATACTTGAAAAGTTTTTATTTTTTATGTTTAAGGATGAATTCAAAAACTTTTCACTCACATAATCAGCCACCCAATTCAAAGTATTGGAACTGCCAGGTAAATTTAACAAGGTGCACTGAATTTCTGAGAGAGATCATTTCCAAAATCAAGTAATTTTGGCCAATATACAAAAAACGTTCGGTCATAAAATCACGTTTTGTTAGTTTTAACCACAGTACAAAAATTCAATGAGGATGGAGGAGCTAGGAATCCAACCATGACCCTCTGGTCAGTGGACGACCCGCTCTACCTCCTGAGCCACAACCGTCTGCGATCGTAAGGATGAATCGTAGGGAATTTGGAGATTCCAACTTTTCACTTGATGCCACTTTCTGTACGGATGGTGATTGTTGTTTCCCCATGAACTGACATACTGCACATTTATAAGAACATTTATCTTAAGGTTTTGAAAGCTGTTATACAATCACAGTGACGATGACAACATCCCCTCTTGAATTCAACAGTCATGTCCCTCTCTTTTTTTTTGGCTTCCCTCTTCAACTGTTTTCCCCCGACTTGCCTCTGTGTCTCTAATCATCTCGGAATCCACACAGGATTAGTTATATTGAACAGCCAGAGACAAAGAACCGCAGTTGACTGCTTCTGCCGGCTGCCTGTGTCCGCGTCATGCTGTGAAAGGATGATCACACAAACACCGAAGCAGACACACACACACACACACACACACACACACACACACACACACACACACACACACACACACACACACACACACACACACACACACAAGCAAAGTACATGATCATTCTCATACAAACATAAGTTGCTCTAAAATCCACAATCATCACAAACAAGAAAATCCCTCACCCACTCACGTTTTTTATTTTCTGTTGTGCTTGGTATCTGCTGTCAGCCTACAGATGCCCTTAATGACCCCTGACCCCTGTGATCTCCAACCCCTCGCGGCCTCTCACATTTGGGGTGTTATTCCCTGAATGAGTCTCTCCTCTTCCATTGTTTTAAAGTGCTGTCAAGCAAAAGAGATTAGTATTTACTGGAAAAGATGCATGGATTTGAAATGGACTGATGTGACTGAAACTTGAAGTTTAACTCTAGTCTTATAAACCATCAGTGACGGGCATCAGATGAGTTAAAGACATTTAAAATGAAGCATTCTGTGTGTAAACATGTTTTCCATGGCTTATTGTTTCACGTATTTCAAAAGGACATTTGGGTTTGCATACACTGGAGGAGGCTGGGCTTAAATACATTAATGAATGTGTCTTTTCCTTCATCCTCTGTGGTAGGTGGCTCAGTCATGCAGGACTCTCTTTAATGGGAAACATGCACTGGGACTTTCATTCTTTGAAATACACTGGGGTGTCATGCACAATGAAACAGATATATATATATATATTGCTTGTTCTCGAACAGCCTTGAGAACAACAAGCAGACTTTTCCTGCAAGATGCAATTAGTGTGGAAACAATACACCTCAAAATCCTGATTGTGTGTGCGTGTGTGTGTGTGTGTGTGACAGGCTGTTTGTTTACTCACACACTGATTGCTATATCCTATGTTAAGAAGAGAGTCAAAATAACTCGAGGCCAAAGCTAAAAGCAGCACCACCTGTATCACAGCTCTTTAACTGATTGTGTAAATGCTGCTGTGGGTTACGGCTGCAACCCTCCGTGTTAGAGAAGGGTTTTTTGTCTCTTCGTCTCGGTCGAAGAGACAGACTGGCATTGCATACATTTTGCTCACCATGCCAAATCAGAAATGTCTCTTGATCCCACCCAGACATTCCTCATGTTGCCAGGCCCCCGCCTCATCTCAGCAGAGGGTCGTCACTCACCACTTTGTCTGGTCTGCCTTCACCTGTGTGTGTGTGTGTGTGTGTGTGTGTGTGTGTGCACGTGCGTGCGTGCGTGTGTGTGTGTACAAGTCAATACATGTTTTCAATTGTCCAAGTACTTATAATGATGATATGATGATATACATGATCTCACTCAGGCATGAGAGGAGTTGAAACTCCCAGTTTCACCTCCTCCACTCTCACATCTTGAGATAGAGCCGTCACTGGACACTCTGTTAATCACTCTTTAACGAAAACACTTCATCTGTTGCTGTAAATCTGCGGCGATCTTATCTCAAATTACATATCAATACACGAATATTGCCAGTTTTTGGGGAAAGTTTTATTGGATTTTTGGCAGCACTTATTTTAAATACATATTTCAATGTCCGGTTATGGTTAAGGTTAAAACTCCCTGTTTTGTTTCAGGTGTGATTCTCAATACTTGTGACCTTGCATTGAAAAGCAATATTGTGAATATCATTTATAATAACATTTTAGGTGGATTTTATTAAGTTATTTACACATCCAGCAGTGTTGGAAGATTATTATCATTCATCGTTTACTCTCTTTTAGCTCTGATTTGTTCTCCTCCAGCTCCTGAGAGAAATATTAGGCTCTAATCGATCAGTGCTTCACTTTACAGGGTAGTCGCTAACTGTCTTTCTGCTGTTTAGTGCAGAGCAGGTGGAGTACAATGGGTTTTGAGAGCTTTTTTTTTTGTGGAAACAGCTGAGGCCAAAAATCGTGACATAAGAGCGACAAGACTGAACCAAGACATTAAATTTGCCGGCCTGAGAGCTAAATTCAAAAAACATATGTGGATTTGTGTGTGCAGAAGTGTCCAAAGTCCAAAATGTAGACTTGTTGTGGGCTCAGAGACACAGCCCTGTTTTCAGCTTTGTGAGAGTGCACGTTTCAGAGAGTCCCATTTATTTTGTATTGGTTTATTTAGCTTCAGAAGGAAGAACATTTTTTGACCCACGAAAGAACCATTAACGGTTAAATCCCCAATGCAATGCAAGCACGTCATCTTTTGCAAGTGTTGAATCCAGCGTAACCATAAATGTGACTAAACAAATGACAACTATAGAGGCTTGTGAATGTTGTGCACAGACATATAAACTACCTTGGAAGGCGTGTATATTTTTGGGAGTGATTTAACCCAACCACCAGGCTCTCCAATATCTCCTGAGACACATACACTGCACCCTCCTCCTCCTCCTCCTCCTCCTCCTCCTCCACACCCTCCATGTTCCTTCCTGTTTCCTGTTCCGCTGTCCGCTGCACAGGATGCCTGGTCGTGCTACTGGGCTGCAACAAAAACTCGCGAGTCACCAAGCCGTAAACCTTGCGGACGTACAGGAGAAAAGAACATGTTTTTCTTTCTGATCTCCATCTCCAACCACTCGAGCTCGGACATTGTTTCACACACAAACGGCTCACGGGGTCTTTAGCTCTGTATACAAAGCCATATTTGTCCTCCACTCTTAACCACCTGCTGACTCTTGGCTTAGTTATCTGTGAGTACGCTATCCAGCTGGGGTGTCTGCAGAATGTATGCACCTGCTGACTCTGTCGCACATCTGAGTGAGTCAGTACAAACACTAATTACGTCTCCTTTGTTTTATGAATCATCCTGAAGAAATATTTTTATCCTCCATTATGTTAAGTATCAACAGGTTAATGTAGCTACTCATAGTTAAAGTGTTCATTCCATAGAGAAATTTGTAATAATCACTTTTCTATTAGCCCATATCATTGGATGGTTATTATTAAGCATTACTGTGTAGAGAAGCTAATTTGAATGATACTAAATATGTTATTACATTTATTGGATACATGACCTGTTTTGCCAGTCCCATTTCTCGGTCACCTCTAAAGTAATCTTACTGCTGCAGCAACATAATAAATACAAATGTCAAAGTAACAATTATGACGATTTAATTATCACTATATCGTTGAATCAAAAGTCAGATTTTTCTTTCTCCTTACTTGTTTAATGTATTACAATGCTTTTTATTTTAAGATTAAATCTTAATCTGTAAATTGACTGTAACTATAGCTTCCAGATAAATATAAGTACGAGCTCAACATGTCATTAAATTGGCTCAGGTAAGGTACAAGTACCAGAAAAATCTGCTAAATACAATACTTGAGCAAATATAATACTGTTGTGGTTGCTTTGTATCCACGCCATATGAAATTATATCTTAAAATCAGCTGACCGTGCAACCAGTTCTTTTTGAGTGTGACGATCTTGGGGGTTGAGGGTTGTGACCCATATCAAATGCAAGGGATTCTGCTTCGATGAGATCATGCCTGGTCGGTGAAGGGAAGAGCCTTTCGTCTTGTCTGACCTGAGGCTAGCGTCATAGTTCAGAGTTCACGCCATGAGAAACGACTCGCTGAGCCCCGCCCGACCTTCCCCCCCAAAACACGCATGACCCTCACAGGCAGCTGCACACATCTGAAATCAGTGCACAGCCTGGCTGAGGTCTGACGTGACCGTAGCCATGTGGCCCTCACTCCGCCTGGCTCAGGGAGGTCAAGTTTAGAGGTCAGAATGGGTCTCTGTGTGTTACATCACCTGTTTCTATGGGAGACAATGATGATATCAGCAACCCATTTGTTTGCATTCATGTTTTATGCTTCCTTTGGAGTTTTTGTTCCCAGTGGGCAACATTTATAGCGTCACTTAACACTTGCTCTTAAAACGAAACACAATGAAGCCGGCGTGTTTCTGCTGTCACAGCTCTTTTTGCAGTGATCATTACAGGCTTGAGGTAAATCCCTCCAGACTTCTGTACATAGGTTGTGTGTATGTGTGTGTCCATGCTGGCAGGAATGTCTGCTGGCCAGCCCTTTTATTAGGGCTCATCCATACCACCACATTATAGGGTCTCGTTACCAGGCAACAGCAGGTCCTGGCTGGTTACCATGGCGAGCACCCATTGAGTGACGTCGTTGGCCCTGTTTGCCTCCCTCCTCATTGGAATGAGGGCCTTTTTAAAGGTGCACCCCCACAACCCCACCCCTCCGCCCCACCCCGCGCTCCCAAAACTCACACACACACTCACTTAACCCCTTGCTCACACACACCCCCACACAAACACACCCGGCGCTTCGTCACCCTCTGTGCGGTGACTAGAGGAGTGGAACTAACAATCCAACAAAAACATCTCACTGAGGCGGACCAGACTGGACCTTCCAGGGAGAGTCTTTGTGTAGAAAAACCCATAGAAAGCCCAACGTGGAGACGCCTACTGTAGACAACTGAGCAGCAAGTGTGAGACAATGAAGTCTCGTGAAATTATATATTTTTCGTATTTTCAGCAAATCTCATGGAAAGACAGAAAATCTATCAATCGAGAGCAAACAGATATTGTCTGCGTAGCTAAAACCTGATTATTCCACTGTGCCATAGAATTCCATTGTTGGTCAAGAAGTATTAAAAACACACAGGTGAACCACACTGTTCGTGCTACTTCATAATGATCAATGTGATCACTATATTTTTTGTTATGAGTCAGTCCCACATACAGTATTAAGATCACTAAATGTGTATTTATCCTCTACTGAAAATAGTCCCCAAAACATATTTTATAGCCTCCTCGTGTCTGGGTAATTTTTCTAAACCACACCCATCTGCTTTAAGAAAACATAGAGCCACTTAAAAAATGAATCTCTATATTTGTGACTATCTTTTAAAGATTATTGTCTTCAGAAGGATTGGGCCTCAGGCTGAGGGCCACAGACAGGTTGAGGAACCCGTAAAGTTTTGAAAGATGGTCTGACATGTGGTTGGTTTTGGTCTTCAAATTGGATTTATTAACAATAACAGTAGTACAGAATTTCACCAGCCTTATGTTTAAAATACACGATCTCTCAGCTGCACAGCAGCCAAACATACTGGGTGAATATAGCATGTAATGTATCTTATAACAGCCAAGTAAGTTAAGCGATAGAAGTAGCAAAAAAAAACATTTCTTCTTGATAAATGTCTTGATAGTTAAAATTATTGCTGATTAATGTTTTGGTTGATCAACTAATTGAATAATCAATAGATCATTCTTGAATTCGAAAATAGGAAATGTGTAGTTTGAAATTATGATATTTTGACCAAACAATTTAGGCTCAAGCCACACTTTCAAGTTTTCTTCAGACCCATCACCTATAAATCATATGGTTATAAACGTATGTAAGTGGACCTTGAGTTGGAATTGTTGTCTGTTGTCTGAGACACGAGTGAACTTTCATGCTTCTACATGCCAAAGAGTCCTGAGGGTGGAGTGGATCCAATCATAAGAGCTAAATGAAGATGAACAAATCCATCTCCATGGCAACTGAAAAAATGGTCACTGATGAAGACCATGACATATGATTAAAAGCTCCAGAAAAGGGAGTGGAACCTTGAGTTAATTTTGTCACAGGCCTGAGTCTCACATCATACTTTGAATTTTAATTTCGTGTTCCATGTGCAGCAGCTCAAGTCAAATGTTAAACAATAGCAAGTATAGGTCCAGAGCTATTTGTTGTGAATGTATAGAATATTCTCGGGTGAATAACTTCAGCCTTGGCTGAGATTCTGACCACACTCCCCTGACTGTATGCAGATTTTCTGCGTGGCCATATTTTCATCTTTTAAGAGGCCATATGACCTGCTAAGATTCTTAAGTCACCAGCAAAACAAGTATGGATAAGCTTTGTTAATCCAGTCACAGTTTAAAACAAGAGCGCTGTTACTCACAGATTGAAATATCTTGTGTTAACCTTAGTTTTCTATTGTTTCCACCAATTAAACAACCCTGTTAGATCTTTATTATAAAACTGCAGAGCATCATCACCAGTGTTTCCATATTGTGGCCTTGAAGCAGCTGTGGATAAACTAGTTGCCTCACAGTGATGCTGTGGGCTCTCAGCAGACATGGGGTCCATCCTGATGGAGGGAGATGGTGACGCCAAATGGAGTCACTTGCGGGAAGACGATTCCAGCAGCTTCTCCATATAGCTCTAATTTGGACGCCTTTCACTGACTGCGGATGAGGAGGGTGGGGGTGGTCTGAAAGGGCTGGTGGTGGGGGCTGTGGAGTATTGTGAGCTGAACAGCAGAGCCCCACTCTCGCTGAATGGGCATTGTCATCTGGATTTCTATGGCTAACCAAAATACTTTCTCCCGCCGTGGGGGTTTATGGATTCACGGTGGGAACGGTATGCGTTACGCACAGCCGCCGGTGGCTCGCCTGCCTCTGCAGACCCCTCTGGTTGATTTGTTTAAGAACACACTTCAGATTTCAGACAATATATTGGGTTTAATCTTAATAAAAATGAAACGATATTGCATCTTCATACATGAATAATGAATCATTACATCAAACGTCAACAAACCAACAGAAAACGTTTATTCCTGCAGTGACAAAAGGTGGAAAAAGAGACATAGCAGGTTGAATGCGGTCGATAAAGGACTGTAACATTTCATGTTGTGGCCCATATGGTTCCCAGAATTTCCGGAATCCACAGGTCCAAAAATAGACTGCAAACGTCGAAGTCACCTCCATCAGCTTCTGGACAACACAAAACGCCTGTCCGGGATTTATTAGGGCTTCTCCATGCATGAACCTTTCTCCATCGTTCTTTGTTGCAGTCGGACTCTGTTGGAGTCCTCAACATGTCGGCGTGAGAGTGCAATTATTCTCAGTTACAGTAGCCTACACGTTTGTGCTGACGACGCACATCAGGGCAAGAGAACAGTGTAAATATACTTGATGGCAAGAGTTCCTCAAGAAAAAAAAAAAACTTTAGTTACAACAGTAAACAATTCAAAACACTAATAATTTCGAAGACATACAAAAGCAGGTACCTAACACAGATACTCCTTTTTGTCGTGAGCTACCTCTTGTGGTTCATAGTCTTTTCTTTAATCTCCTGTAGATACAAAAAGGAAGTGTGAAGTTGCGGTCCGAGCGTAAAAAAAAAGCAGAGGTGCTTCCATTGATTTTTCAAAGTTCATATTTCTGATTTAAAAAAAATGCTGGTGCAAAGATAACGTCTTTTAAAAAAAAGCTGCAGATCACTTTTACGCACTTTTACGCACCGCCTGCCCCGAGCCACACAGCTACACGTAGTTCCTCTTGTCATAGTCCCCGTTCGGAGTGGCTCTCTTGGTCTGTGCGTATTTTACCGAGTATCCCGAGTTCCCGCTGGAAGGACAGGAGCAGCACAGCAGCGTCCCCCCGATCAGCAGCATCGCTGTGGCCGCCCAGCCGATGTACAGCGCAGCGCCGATCTCCCTCTTCTTGGATGCGGGCACCTGCGGATTGTAAAAGTCCGATATGATGCTGTTCGCCAGCCAGCAGAGAGGCACCAGCACAAACAGGCCACTGAGGATGTAGATGACCCCTCCGGCGTTCACCACACGGGCTTTGACGTACTCGGTGCGAATGCAGTTGGTGCACTGCGCCCCGGCGATCGTCACCATGAGCCCCAGCACGCCCATCACCGAGGAGATGATGGTGAGCGCTCTGGCCGCCTGCAGGTCGTGGCTGAGGGCGAGGACGGAGTCGTGCACCTTGCACTGCATCTGGCCCGTGCTCTGCACCACACACGACATCCACAAGCCGTCCCACATTGTCTGAGCCACCACGATGTTGGCCTCGATGAAAGCCGTCACCTTCCACATGGGCAGTCCGCACGCCACCATCACCAGGAGCGAGCCAACTACGCACAGCGACAGTCCCACGATCTCCAGTCCGGCAGACACCATTTTCGCACTTTAACGTTTAAGTCTTTTAAAAAACTTAAAAACTCCAAACTCTCCCCTAATTGATCTTCTTCTTGAAAGCCAAGTGTGTTTCTGCTCTGTATCTCTTCCCTTCGTTCTCGCCTCGATGTACAATCAAGCGTCAGATGTTCATCCCTGTGCTCGGAGACTTAAGAGGCTGCAGCTCTGCGTCTCTTTGTTAGTGAGGGGATGTGAAAACAACTGGAACCACAGTGGCACCGAATCACGAATATCTGCGGGGTAGGGGGGGGTGTGTGGACTGGAAGAGAAACTTTCCTCCAATCACATGTCGCCGCATCCTCACGGGACCAATTGAAACGCAGGCAAGTGGTGAGGCTGAATAAAGCGGTCCAGAGCGCATTGTGCGTTTGAACAGTTATAGCAGAGGAGAGGGGGACGAGGCACGCGGGGGGTGTTTGATGGTATGTCGCTGAAATGCAGTGGTATGGTGAATCAGGGCGGTTGTTATGGATTTTTCAGACATGGAGTTTAATGGCACTTGTCTGCGCCGAGAATGGCCATTTCACACCCATTGCGTTAAATGTATGAGGCTCTTAATTGGCTCACACACAATGTCAGAAATAAGAATAATAATAATAGAAGAAGAAGAAGAAGAAGAAGAAGAAGAAGAAGAAGAAGAAGAAGAAGAAGAAGAATCATAATCATAATCATAAATAAAGTAGATGCATTCATTTTCCTCAGTCTCTTAGAAAAAGGTGACAAGAAGAATGGTCGCTTTGATTTGACCAAATTTACATCACACATTAGTTACAAAAGTTGTATGATGACACAAAAAAGTTTTTGTTTCAATACAAATGCGTGTTTGCTTTGATTATTCATTTGGTTTAGTTTTGAATTCATAGCAAGGATTGTGTGATAATGAATGTTTTTTGTGTTTATTATTTATTATCTAACTTTTATATTATGTTCTTGTGTATATGTATTTATTTGTGTTTTAATATTTTTTCGTAGGGTGGGCAGTGATGCACCACCCACAGTAGAATAATGATTTGTCATGACCCCTAAAAAATAAATGTGTTTAAATTTACAGTTAACTTACATTTTCCACCATTGGATTTCAGATTGTAACACATTCTGTGAATTTATATGGTTTATGGACATATTTTGGGCATATGGTCGATATCAAAACATAACAATACATAATTCGACATTGTGAACCAATACGAAATGTATTTTTTCACTTTGTTCACTCTCCAATTTAGGATTGGCAGCTGGAGTTTTCCTGTTTTAATAATACAGTTCATTAAACTTATAGTATTTAGATGCTTTAAATAAAAGCATCAATACCACAGTGTAAAATTACACCATTACAATTCAAAGATGCCACTCACGTAAAAGCATGTAAGTAAAATCAGGAAAATATACTTAAAATATCAATCACTATTAGATTTGATATAATTAGTTTATTATCACTCAGATGTTGAGAAATGCAGGGATTTGGGGTTATAGCTAGTTTAAGTTGTCCAATCTTCAACTTTCGTCCAAAGGAAAAGCTGTAAATGGTCATATTTGAGAAACTGGAACAACTGAACGTTCTTCATCGAGAACAATTATCAGCTGATTGATTTCTATGGACTATAATTGACTTATTTATTGAGTTGTGCTTATATAGACTGTTATATATCTGAGATAATGCACAATCTCTCAATATAGGAATAACAAGTCAGCTACAGTCCCACTGAAAAGAGGAATAGAAAATTCAAAATAAAAAGAATATATTCTGGTAAAATACCTTAAAAATGTGCATCCTGCTTACTTCAGTCAATTACTATATAAGGTTTTCCATGAAGTTGGCGGGCAGAGAGGAGTGCGTGAAAGAAACTGAAACACTTCAACAGCCATGTTGGATCTGACAATCAATGTGTCTCTACGGCTCATGGGCACCTGTCGTTGAGCCGTAATGGCGTCGGTGGCGCAGCTCGACGGCCGTTGGCGACGAGAAGCTTCGCGGACGAGGGGCGGACGCTCGGGAGCGGTTTCCGGGTTTCCCTTCCTGGGCTGGGACGGCGGCGAGAGTCCAAAAAAAAAAAAGCTCCTGTTGATTAAGAACAATTCCGCTGAGGTAAGACACTGTCCGCTGGTTACTCCATGTTGTCGTGTGTGTTTGTGACGGAGCTGTGAGGTTCAGTCGGAGCCGGAGGAGGAAGATTCTCCGGAGCCGAGCTGGCAACAGGACACCAGGCGCGGTAACAACTGCTGCCTGCTAAAGTT
Organism: Hippoglossus stenolepis; assembly: GCF_022539355.2. Classification (NCBI taxonomy): domain Eukaryota; kingdom Metazoa; phylum Chordata; class Actinopteri; order Pleuronectiformes; family Pleuronectidae; genus Hippoglossus; species Hippoglossus stenolepis. The sequence continues at coordinate 21,892,121 of NC_061491.1, forward strand.
TTGACATGTCAACTTCCCAGAGCTGAGTTTCTCTCTCACTCCGTCTATTAAAAAAAAAAACACGTTTCATAGAGGAAATGGATGTTCTTCGAAAGGAACTATGGCGCGTAACTGATGGTGCAAAGTTTAATGTCATTGTCCCAGTTGTTGTTGTGGTAAACTCAGTGACAGACAGACTGGGTGTGGTGGAGCAGATCCACAGGCCTCCACACACACGTTACACACACACACACGTTACACACACACCAAGTGGGACTGAAGCTCATTATTTGTACATGTCTGACACAGTTAGACGAGTGAAGGGCTCCTCCTCTTCACATATTCAAATCCATGATCATAAATCCAGTACTTTTTAAACACTTAAAGGGATAGTTCACCCAAAAATGAAAATCCACTCATTATCTACTCAGCACTGTGCCGATGGAGGTGTGGGTGAAGTGTGTGAGTCCACAAAACACTTTTGGGGTTTCAGGGGTAAACAGCGTTGCATCCAAATCCAATACAATTGCAGTAACTGGTTACCACTATTTCAAACGTAAAAAACAACAGAAAAGAACATAAAATGCCTCCATGCTGCTCCTGTGGTGTCATACAAGTGTGCGTAAGCCCCGACGTTCAAATCCGACGCGAAACTATTTAATTTACACCATGTTTTTAGCCAGACATTTAGGCTACAAACTTTGTGTAAATGACGCTGTTTCAGGTCGATTTTGAATGTTTGGGCTTACGGCCTTTTATACTTAGTTCTTTTTACGTTTGAAGAAGTGGTCACCATTAACTTCAATTGTATTGGATTTGGCTGCAATGCTGTTTACCCCTGAAACTCCAAAAAGTGTTTTGTGGACTCAAACACCCACCCCCTCCATCGGCATAGTGCTGAGTAGACAATGAGTGAATTTTCATTTTTGGGTGAACTATCCCTTTAAGTTTCTGTTGCCTCATTGTCTCAGTTCATGTTCTCATCGGACTTCACTGGGCCCCCATATTCCCAAACCCGTTTCGTATCGAATCTGCATGAGAACAACCATTCTAAACATGAACTTTCACGAATTTCCTGTTTAGTCCTCTTGTGAAACATTCCTGGCCTCTGGAATAACTTTCTATCATCGATCAGTTCCTGACCTTTGGTTGAAAGGCATATTTGCGCAAAATGAATTTGGTGTTTGGACAACTTCACAATAACACTGGGAAACAATAAAGTATTTCAATGATGTGTCTGTGGCGGAGGGCCACCATTGAAGAATTATCATCAATCTTTGCTTGTGTTCAGTGAAAACGCACATATTTCACTTCCTTTCTCGCTGGGATGTGAACATTATGGGCACCATGGTTGACTGGGTGAGCTGTAATCTCCGGCCAGCAGTTTCCCTTTTTATTTCACAGATGAATTTGATATCAGAAGGACAACCTCTCTCGGTACTGAAAGACGCCCCATGCCTCTGATCCAGCACCTTCACCCCTCTCTGACCTTTCCCCTTCCTGCGACCTCTTCCCACAAACACTGGCACGGCACAGAAGCGCTGGGGAAGACATTTGTCTGACACTGTAAACCACAAGGGGATGTTTCCTCCCGTTTTTCACTGGGGTGTGAATGGAAAAACAAAACTTGATTCACGTCGACAAACCCAAGTGGACGTGCGCTATTGTGCCAAAGGCTTGAATGATTTTACACAGCAAGACATCTTTATTCACGAAACTATATGTGGAAAAACCGGAGGAAGAAACGCACATTAGAAATAACTTTGATCCCTCGTTTTATTGTGTTAACAGGAAAACGGTCTTTTTGAAAGTTGAGTTATTTTCGCTCCACTCTATGCTGCAGTCGGTCACGTAAATTCTGTGAATATTTCTGGCTGTCAATGGGGCTAGTCTTCAGTTTAGGTATGCAACTAACACTTTTTTTTTTTTTTAAGCTGAAATTGTTCAATTGGTGTTGATCAAATTTGAATTTTATCAACTTTTTTAATGACCACTTCGTTGTTTAAGTTATTTTGTTTTATTTATTTTAAGTAAATTATCAATCTTTTAATGAGATAAACTTCTAATTTAATACTTTTAATGGCCTTACATTAAAGTCAATTCATAGTTTGGGGTTTTTACAACATAGCTGGACAAAAAAAGGACAATTGATAGGTGCCACCTTGTGCTTGAGGATAGTGTGATAGTGTTTTTTACAGTTTTCTGAATGTTGTAAAAATCAAATGACTCTTTGTGTGATCTAACTATTGAGATCTTTTAGTTGTATCTCTACATTTCATTTTCTACATTACTGAATCATGACTGTTATCAGCCTTGGGGTTGGATAATATGAACTTAGTCTTGAGCAAATATAATTTTATTTGAATAAGGTATTGTGAGAAAAAACAAATTGTTTTCACGGAAAACCCAATGAGTAAAAACGTATAACTGTATCTAGTGATGTATGATATACAATAAAGTAAATAAATTAAAAGTTAAAGTACATCATCACATTGATGCAAATGTTTCAATATTGCTGTAAATCAGTTCAGCTCACTCTTGCTAACTGATTTAAATTTGCCTACAATATTGATATATGTATCTATGTGTGTACATATATACATGTGTATATACAGTATATATACACATATACTTCTCCGTTGGTTGGCAATAATTACCTTTTGACCAAACCTATAAATTTTACCTGACTTTCAGTTTTAGTTTCACATTTAATCATTTAACCTTTTCCACCTAAAGTCCATTGTACCAAACAGCAGCTGGGATAGAATAACAAATTGTTTCTATTCTATGTTTTTAGTCATTTCCTTTCCTGTGCCCATTATCATTAATGTTACATCCTGTGCTTTAAACTCTGTGTGAGCTGGCTGCTTTCCTCCTGTTTGAAAGGCTTTTTTATTCCGCCTATTGTGGCTTTTTTCCTCCTCTCTATGGTCTCATAATTGTAAGTGTTTTTAAAAGCACGACTTTAACACCAGCATAATATATTTATTACTGTTGACTATTGCTACTGCCTTTGGTCTCCAAGGGCGACATAATTACAGCCAAGGCCCCATATCAATGGGTATTGTTGTTTATGTCTGTGTATTTTACATGGGCCAAACATCACTTTATTATGCTGAGTAGCTCCAGGGTCCTTGTTGCCATGATCACTTGCCAGTAAATTACCATAATTGTTGTGATGCCACTGAGTTAACAAAATCTCCATGGTGTGAAATTATTGCTTCAGTGTTTCCAATAAGAACAGAAAGTTCTTAATCCACGGAGGGTGGGTGTTCGGATCCTTGACACTGCCTGTCAGGAAGGTGAATAGTTCTGCTCATACTGCTGCCCCCTTCATGGCTTCACTCCAGCCAATAAATCAACTGTAAATGCCTTACATGCCAACAACTTTGGCTTTACTAAGGTGGCATTTTTCCCTTTTGGCTCAAACAGCTTAATCTCCCCCATGTCTGGCCTGTTGATAGACGTGTGTATGTGTGTGTAAGCAGCTCAGCAGCCTGGCCGGTTAAATGGCCATTATTAAGAGAGTATTATTGAAGTGTGCCTCCCGCCTGTCTGTCCTGTTGTGTTGTCTTTGTGATATTACAACTGCGATATTTGAACGTTTTAATTAATCTGCTGCTGGACTAATGCTGGTTCCCACAGAGCCGGTCAAAGAATAGAAGGGTGTGTATGTGTGTGTGATACACACGGATAAGCTTGTGTGGGCCGTTACATTAACTTAGATGTTCATTAACAATGAAAACACATTTTTTGTCGTGTTTCAGGACTGAAACCAATGTTGTGGCTCAGAGGATCGAAATGCTGGTTGGTTGGTCAATCCATCACTTTGTTTCAGGTCGGACTTGTTTTACAGTTAAAAGTCTGAAAAACTATTGAATGGATTTCTATGAAAGGTGATAGAGATATCCATGGTGACCGGAAGATTCATCTTAATGACTTTGGTGACTTTTCCTCTCACACCAAGAGCAGGTCCAAGTTTTTATTTATCTAGTGAAATATGTTAACACTCAATAGATACATTAGCGCAGCACATTATTCTGTAAAGAGATTCATGCTCCCCAGATTCATGACTTTGGTTTTCTCTATCATGACTGTAAGGCTGATATTTTAGATTTACCCCGACATATGTTGGATGGATTGCCATGATATTCTGTCTATACATCAAAGTTCTCCTAAGAATACATTTTAATAACTTTGGCGCTGCTTGGACTTTTCATTTAGTTTCATCATCAGGTCAAAAAAGTGGTGGAAGATGATGAACATGACAAATATTTAAGCTGCCAAACATAGCTTGACCATAGACTCGTAGTCTTGTTTTCATTATTCATTTCATTATACACTTTTACAGATATATATTTCTACTTTTATCAAAAATAATATTAAAACCATTATATATAACAATTATATTTCATTGGGTTATCCCTTCGGCTGGTGTCTCCCCTCGCTGTCCTGCTTGTGGCCAGTCCTGAATGTGGTCAGGGGTGAGGCACGTGTTCTCCCTCCTCCCCAGCTGAGCTGCTCTGTATAGGAAAGGCTTCAGGAACCAGAGGGATAAACAGCCATTGTTCCACTTGTGGGCTCGATGAAACTACCCTGTCAGTATGAGAGATCTCTGGCCTCTTTCATGTAGATACAGAGGGCCCCCCGACTACTGCCTAATGAATTTAACAGTGTGAAATGGTTCCCCAAATGAGCGAGGTCAGTTCGGGTTCCCATGCCGCCTTTTTTACCATTACGTAACCAGAGTGCATCTCCGTTTGGCAGCACACTGCAGCCTGCCTCTTTCTAATGCTTATCACACTCCACCTGTCAAGGGCCAGTGTGTTGGTGATAAAATGGAGCCTGTTCTTCCTGCTCAGTCATTATGTAGCTAATTTATCAAGCGAGCTTGTTGCTCTGTCGTCTGCTCAGGGTCGTAGATTTGGGCAGGAGCAGGGGGTTCTCTAGGCTGCGACAGTTTAAATGGTGTATAGGAACAAACCTGTTGCCCAGAGCTCTTAATCTCTGCTCCTTCCATATGATAGTATTGCAGAACAGTGTCGTCATCGGCCTGAATTAACGTGGACTCGATGTGCAGAGTTGTTCAAGTCACAGTTTACAACATAAATATCCTGAGGAGGAGCTGTGCTCTATTATATAATATAGGATAATATTAAGGAAGATTAGTAATGGATAATTAACTGTGGGTCTTTTGCCTATCTGATTGCTGACTGTATGGTTGGGAAATATTATGATGTAAACAAAGAGACAATGTTAATTGGGTTGGTTGGGTTTTATTTTTGTTAAATACTGTAATTGATTTTTAGCGATTTTTACCCATTACTAATCTACTGTATGTGAAAGTTGTATGAAGTTCTCAAGTATTGCTGACAAGAATTTTCCTGAGAGTCGGATTAAATGCCTATTTTAACAGTTACCTTTAAAGTGACCTCTTGAGAAATGATTTCATCAGGATTCCTGGAAGAAGTGATTTGCTGAAGCAGTTTTTATTTTCCTTCTAGGTGTTTTTACCAGTAAGCTCGTCAGACGTCCAGTAAACAGTAACGATGTCTGAGAAAGGGAAAGTAAGTAACAAGATGAAATTGCATGAAGTAATTGCGAAAGTATGAAACATCGACAGAGTGAACAAGAGGGTTCTGGTAAAGCCGTGGTGATTAAGACTCATGGTACTTGTAATCTCATGCACACACACTTACACAGGCATCCAGGGAGGATATCCTGTATAAATGCTAGTGTTTCATAGCTTGGCTTTATTGCCTGTTTCAATTTCTCAATGATATGCATCATCATCAATCTCACTTCACCTTTACAAACACACTTTCCCTCATAAACTGATGGAAAATGTCAGGAGAGAGTTGGTTAGTAGATTTACTGAGTTAAAGACACTGTGAAATATAGAAGATGATATTAAATGACATAAATGCTGTCCCTTTTTTACTCAGTCATTACTTGTTCCTGAACTTTATTTTTAACAATATCCTTCTATCTTCTGCAGTTCCCAGATGCGACAGGTTATGTAGGTTTTGCCAACCTTCCAAACCAAGTTCACAGAAAATCTGTGAAGAAAGGCTTTGAATTTACCCTAATGGTTGTAGGTGAGTGACCACTCTTTTCTTATAATGGAGACTTCAGCTAGTGTTCTTTTGAGAATAGAGCTTTATTTGTCATTCTCTTTGGTTTTCAGGGGAGTCTGGTTTGGGCAAATCGACACTTATAAACAGCCTGTTTCTCACTGATCTCTACCCTGAACGCTACATCCCCGGTGCCGCAGGTACACTCCCCAGTACACACACACACACACACATACATGAACGTGCACAAAAACACACACTGTAATAATACAGAAATGTCTGCTGCAATGTCTCCAGCAGAGCAGTGCTTCAAGAGGAATGCTGGGAATGCTTTAGTCTCAAAATATGACCCTGCCCTTCTTATGACTTGACTTAGATTAGGACTTGTTCTGGCTTGAAAACAATTATCCGTGCCCCCCCGGGTCAGTATGTACAGATAAGAAAACATGTAGTCCTTTTTAGGTGTCAAAAACCCATGATTTATATATATATATATATATATTATGTATTATTGTTACTATTTTGTAGTTGTGTTGTGTTCTAGTTGTGTTGACTCAGCCATTGGACAGTGGATCATTTAATCATACTTTTACTTCCTTCCCTTTTCTTGAGCAATTTCCCTGCAGTCATTAATAAAGTTGAGAGATTGTGATTATTATTGTTCCTGGGCTCCACAGAGAAGATTGAGAGGACGGTGCAGATTGAAGCATCGACCGTTGAGATTGAGGAGAGGGGAGTGAAGCTTCGTCTCACTGTGGTCGACACCCCTGGATACGGCGACGCCATCAACAGCCAGGACTGGTGTGTTTGTGTACTGTGGAGGAGTGATAATAACTTGGGACGTGCTTCCTGTCCAGTGTGGAGACTCATTCTTCTCTCTTGACCTCATACTCCCTTTCTTAAGTTTCATCTTAGACTCCTCTTCCTACATCTTCTTCCTCTGCATGCTCTATGTTTAGATTTCCTTCAAGTGTGTGTGTGTGTGTGTGTGTGTGTGTGTGTGTGTGTGTGTGTGTGTGTGTGTGTGTTTACGCCCACGTGTGTGTTTGCGCCCACGTGTGTGTTTGCTTGTCTGGTATCCTCATGCCAGCGCTGTCAATGTGGCCTCCCTGTCGAAGCTCTATTTCCTGTGGATGGACCTGGTGTTGCTGTATTTTTACACTATACGCTATGCTAGAAGAGTACATAACTGAAGATTTATGGTACAACAGTGTCTTTGTGGTAATTTCGTGTGACTAATGAGGCTTCTATCCATTTCTCATCTTGTTCGCCTCTGACGTCAGCTTCAAGACCATCATCCAGTACATTGACAATCAGTTTGAACGGTACCTCCATGACGAGAGCGGACTGAACCGAAGACACATTGTGGATAACAGGGTGCACTGCTGCTTCTACTTCATATCTCCATTTGGACACGGGTAAACAAACAAAGATATCCACACACACACACTTGTATTCTTCCCAATTGAGTTTGTCATATCTACAGCAGTACTTCCAAAATTACCTGTAATAAAAAGACTGGGAAGTATATTTAGATCGTTCACATTGTGCTGTAGAATATATTACAATGATCACACGATAACACCAAGCAGATACCAAGGCAAAATCTCTGTCAAAATAAGGTAGCTGTTACATGCAAGTAAAGCTGCTGTTTAGTGCATTAATTTTCACTTGTAATGAAGAGAAGTGTGTTTCGATGAACTTTGTTCCCTAGCTACACATATACATTTGACCTTTCAACCTCTGTCTCTCAGTGCTCCCTCAGTACATAATCCAATTGACCTCTCTGATGGTTTCTTTTTTGCTGTCTCTTCTTCTCTTCTTTTTTTTCTTTTCTTTTCCAGTCTAAAGCCGCTGGATGTGGAGTTCATGAAGGCCATCCACAGCAAAGTCAACATCGTTCCAGTCATCGCCAAGGCTGACACACTGACACTGAGGGAGAGGGATCGCCTGAAGAGGAGGGTGAGTTGGATGTACACATGCACAGCTGTCCCCTTTTTCCTGGATACAGTATACCATAATAAACTTTCCCCTAGATTAGACATTTAGATTTTTTTTTTTATGTCTATGGTTTAGCCATTAGAAAATGGAAAAGCCAAGTGTCTGCCTGTCTGCACGTGCACACCCCTAAGCTTCCTACTGTTCCTGACATGAGTATCTATGAGTATCATTTAGTTGTGCTCTTGTTGTGTCGTCACTGTAAGTCTGGAAACCAGACCAATCAGGAAGATCATGTTTATTCTCTGATAGCCAATAATAAGAGTTACCATTATTTGCATCATGTCCTAGGTCAGAAGTATGTGGGTGGTGTGTGGGGCTTAAGTTGCAAATTACTTTTTCATCTCAGCCGACTCCACTGTGTTTTTTAATTGGAAGTCAGACTGTCTCCCCACCTGCTCCTACATGCCCGGACCTCCCACCTGCCTCTCATTCAGCTCTCGGAGCTGGTGGTCTGGCCGGCTCGGGCGGGTCGACTCACTGGAGTCCAGCTCTGGAAGTCTGTTTTGTTCAAAGCAGTCAACAGCCAGAATACTTAAAATGGCTGATGCAGCATTTTAGCAAAATGAGGGGTCACAGTTTAAGGTTTTACAAACACACCTTTCTTCTTGTATTTCCAAAGACAACAGGATGTCACAGTATCAAAAGCTGAGAGCTCAGTGATTAAGCCTGTATTTTAACCACCGTGAAAGTTGAAATTCCTCCGCTGCGGTGACCTTAAGAGGACCTACCAGTTTAATTGTACTCTGTAGTGTTGTTTTGTGTTTTGACCTTCCTCAAACCTTGTGTGAGTGTTCCTTTGGCACTTAAGATGAACAAAAACCATGTTTCCTGCCAGTGCTGACCCCCTCCCCAAACTATAGAAAACCCCCAAGCCTGTTGGCTGTTTGATCCAGCTGGCAGCGTGCAAGCAGGTCAGCTGTGTTGATTGGACTTTTGGCACACTTTTTGTTTAAATCTGTCCATGTTTTGCTTTTCATTCAGATTATTGTTGGACATCATATACTGTAAATGTGTAGCCAATAACAGCAGAGTGGGAAATTACAGTGTGGCAGCGGAAGACACTGCAACAGTATCACTCTGATCTGACTTCTTTGCTGCCGAACTGTCCACAACACTATCTGTCCAGCAGAGTTTATCACGTGCACTGCTAAGTGTACCCTTAACAGACATTTCCCAGTGTACACCAAGAAGCAATTAGCTGCCGACTTCAACAAAATGGACACACACACACACATACACGTACATTTTCCATAAAATTCTCTCTGGGAAGAAGACATGATTATTTTTGAACTACATTTTGAATTTCTAGAAGTACTGATGCACATTCAAAGACTTGTTTGAATTTAGTTTGACTGTATTTAATGAGTTCCTGGACAAACAATTATTGTCAGGAAATACAGAGGGTTAATTGAGCAATCTGCCCCCACATTTAGGAATGGCACTGTCCCCTCAGGAGTGTATATTATTCCTGCAATTGCTTTCTTAGTCACATTCTTGGCACACACAACTTTTATCTTCATCTCAATTTGTTAAAATAAGTATCCTGCAACGGAGCCTCTGTGAGGATTAACATGTCTGTCAGTGTATTTCAAATACCGTGCAATTTATTTATGGATATTTTTAGTTTTTAACAGTAATCTAGTACAGATAGGAGAGAGGTGTGACATTAAAATATTTACTTTACTATTCAGGTACATTCAGAATTGATTTATCCCAGTTATTTATTTTTACATGTTAACATAGTTATAATCCCCATTCGTCTTGTTAAGTGTCTCTCAGGAGAACAAATGTATCTGTCTTTAGTATTCGTTGGTTCGATCAGATTAACTGAAGTGGCTCTTAGGTGTACGTGCCTGATTCCTGCCATTCAGTCTCGTACAGTGCACTGAGGCACCAGGCCTTCCTTTGAGGTCAGAGCAGCCAAGAACCTGCCAGAAAGCATGATTGATATCCCCCTGTGTTTCTCCCATAGTTTTCAACAGTTTGTTTTTTGTAGGTTACTTTCTCACCGTTTTAAGCCATTTGTCTCCCAGTAAATAGGTCCCCCCCCTCCTCTCAGGGCTCGTCCAGTCTTTTGTCTTATTATTAAGGGGGAAACAGCTTTTACAGAACAATAAAAGTTTCCTGCAAAGTGTGAAGACTGTTCCACTAACTAGATAGAACCTGCTGTCCCGTATGGCTCAGGCTCTACAGGACACCGTTCAGCCTTCATCCCCTTAGTTCTGCTTTCTTTATCCCCCAGACCTTCCTCTGCTGGCAGCGCCTCACTCAGCTACCTCTTACTTTCTTCCTCTGCCTCTTAGTGTCCTCTTTTTTAATTTTCTCTAATGCCAATTTCCTTCACCAGGGTCTCTGTAGTCACCGGCTCATTAAATGCCCCGAGGAGGGTATATTGAAGGGCTGATCCTCTCAGTCTGGGACCTTTCAGTCATATCCTGTGTGAGGCTTTACTCTCAAATTGCTTTAGATTTTTGTTTTGTATCTCAGTTTGAACATAGATGACAATATGCAGCTGGTTTATACTAGAATCCCAATGGAAGCAGGTAAACATTATTGCTGTTGTCTGAACTAAAGAGTTGTTTTTTTCAAATAATTCTATAACTACAACAATCAAATCAAATCATATCTTTTGGTTTGGGTAAAAGTACATTTTCCGATGTGAGATTTTCTTACTACAACTTAGTTAACCCATGTTAATTTTTCTCATGCCGGTGAAATGCATCAATAACAAATAGCCACAGCCTACAAGTGGGAAAAAGCATCTTCAAACATCTAAAACCCTGCTGTGTGGTTTTTAAAATGATCAGCAGTAAAACAGCTGCATTTAAAGCAGTGTAATACGCCTTAATTCTGATGAAAAGTTTGCAGGCTGTTCTTTTAAGCCAGAGGTCAGTAAGGGCTGGAGAACCCAGCTCCTCCTCTGTTCTCGCACCAGGCAGCAGACAATAGTCCAGACCCTTTTCTTCCCTCCACTCCCTTCTGTGTTCCGTCTGAACCTCCTCCCCACATCTCTTGTTGCTTCCCTCCATCTTCTGAATCTCTTCTCCCTTCTTCTGTTGTCTTTCCGCATCCATCTCTGCTCACCGTCTCCCATCCACAGCCCCATACGTCCCCTATGTTTGTCTCCTCAGCGGCCATATTTCACCCCTGGCCGAGGCCCTGTCATGTTTTCCCCTCATTGTCTGACTGGCTGTTGTCTCCCCCAGCCGCTCCACCACATTCCCGCTGTGTGAACCAGCTCTCTACGACCCCACTGGGACACATTATCCGTGGACTGGACTGCTCGAACTGCCCAGTATTGTCACCAGGTTTTCTTAAATGGAATTAACAGAAAGCGAAGCAGTTTTAACAAGGAAGGTAAACAGAGGGTAAAAGTCTGTGGTCGGATCTGTTGGGCAAGGACAGGAAATGATAAGGCAGGTAGAGGCGACGGATTAATGATATGTGAGCTTGATATTCATTTTTTCTTTGTACATGTCTCCACTGGTGCCCCATGAGTAAAGGTGTTGACGGTCATTACCTCAGTTCTCCCTCACTGCTCCTGTGTGTGTGTGTGTTTGTGTGTAATGTGTATGAGTCCCTGGTCAGCTTGTGCTTTTCCTGCCTGTGTTTCAAACACGCGGACATATTTATTTTTCTGCCCCCCCAGCAGTCATTGTGCCAGGGCATGCTCCAAGTCCCTGCAGATTTTAAAACAACAAATATTTTTGCCTCATAGAACAAGCAGCTCTATTACACACAATCATCGGCTCCCACTACACTGTGAAAACAGGGGGGGGGGTCCTTGTTTGGAGACCGACCTGTAGCTATGGTTTCTGGACTTTTGCCTCGCTGCTAATGAGTCACTTTTAGCTGTTGGGTTTACCGTTGAGACCCTTTTGATTGCCAGCTCAAGTCACAAAACGTGGTGTGTGTGGATGAAAAAATCTTAAACTCGCACTGTCCCCTTCTAAATCGTACTTAAACACAAGATTACATGAATAGCCCGATTGTTCCTCTCCATGCTTTTTGATCAGTGGGAGAGGTGGGTGGTCTTAACTGTTCTAATACTTAGCCGAGACAATAGCAGTGTGGGTGTGTGTTCATATGTGGCTGTGAGTGTGTTGATCAGCGTTACTCATATGATGCCTTCTCGTTGCTATGGTTGTGGGACTTCCTCTGCTGTTCCAGTCAGGATCGTCCACTGGCAGATAGACCTGGAATTCCCGTACATGTATCCAAGTATCTTTAATCCTCTAAACAAAAAATGATTGATTTTTCCATGTGCCGCTTATGTGTATTGGTTCTTTTAGTAGAAGATTGTATCTGAGCAGCCAGAGGGAGTCGCTCTGTAGACTCTGTGGACGTCACAGTGGCTGAAGATGGGAGCATATTTTTGACCTCTCCATTGTCCTCCTGAAGCAACAAAACTCTGCACACTCAACACCGAAACACTTTTTTCTTCTCCTGGCACCAGATGATACCAATTCACCAAGCATATGAGAGTGTGTGTGTGTGTGTGTGTGTGTGTGTGTGTGTGTTCGATCGTGTAGGAGGTGTAAATCCTGCCAACCCCCTTAAATTAGGTATTGCTGGGGCTCTCTGACCCCCTCAGACTCCCTGCAGGCAGGAGTTAGTTGAAAATGCATGTAAATGTTTTGTTGATAGATGATGGTGGAGCAACTTTCCAATCGTTTCCCACTGTGAGAGTGAAAGAAAGCAGCCTGCGCTTGAAGCTTTAAATGCTTTCTACCATTCAGGACCTAGATTTACAACGGGAGAGGATGATATATCTCTCTTCTAAAGGGATTGGATTTCATGTGGGATGTGAGGCCATATTCCTGCTTGTCCAGAACTCATATTTCACATAGTTTATTGGCTTGGCACTACAGTATTGACTTACAGATAAATTCACAAGTGTAATTTTTATTATGTTGACCTGAGGTGATCTTTTGTATAAAACATTGTGGGGAATCCATATTGTAACTAGAGTTGTGTTCTTCTACAGATTATTTTTCTTATTTTAGGAAGTGGGACGCTATTGGTCACGTGGACAATGCTGCATGCTAAACTCTCTGGAAGTTAGTTTGGGTGGTTTTATGCAGCTGCTTAAATTCTGTGGTTGCATCACATCTCATTTTAGCTCTTTCCACTGTAGAACAATTCTGCATCAAAGTAAGGACATGAAAGAGGACAGAGTAATCACTTTTTATCCACTGGATTGGAGACACAGTTTGACCTACAGGAATCTCATAAAAGGACAGAGAGCGCTCAGGAAAAAGGACTTAATGCTCACCGTGGTCAATTTTCCTTTAATAATAAACTCTGCAGTCTTGGAAAAAGAGGGCCCCTGCCCCTTAAGGTGTTTTCTCAGTATGGAACAAGGTTTAAAACTGACTGAAAGCTAATCAGAATTACTACTTCTAATTGCAGCGATGCACCGTTTCAGTCCCCTGGCCGTTCTGCAGAAGCTGGCAGGCAGCAGTGAGGTTACATAAACGTTACGTAAAAGGGCCGCTGCTCTCGCCCCCCTGTCCCCCTGCGTCCCCCTGCGTCCCCCTGTGTCCCCCTGCGTCCCCCTGCGTCCCCCATCCCTGCTCTTCTCAATCGGAGTTGATTAGGTGCAGTTGGATTGTTTTGTTTTGTAGATGTTTTTTTTCTCTCTCACACTGCATTGTTGATTTCCTATGACTGTTCTGGTACATGTTTCTACTTCCAACTATTGTTCGCGGTTACAGTTTTGGTCCGCTCTGTCCTCAGCTGTCACTGTGTAATTGCGACTGTGTGTGTGTTTGTGCACGTGTTCACCACAATCCCCTCCTTTTGTCCCTATGCTTTTTTCTTGGGCGGCTATTTGTTTTCTTGCAATGTTGTTTGTCGAACATTAATTTCTCGGTGCTTAGCAGGTGTTTGAGTCATTCATATTTTTGTGGGTTCGCTTGTGAGAATGAACAAATCCTGAAAATATTGTTCGCTCGGCAGGTTGACGCGATGAAACGGTTGATCCCTGTAATGATGGGTTTGCAGCCCGCTACATTATGATTTGAGGTTATGGTGCAACTGTAGAGAAAATCTGCTTAGCCATGTCCCCCATGACTTCACCATGTGTAATTATATCTATGTATAGAACCACATGTATGCTATATTTGGGCTGCACATAACCACCACGGTATGTTTAATACAGCTATTCCTGGAAAAGAATCAGTCCGACTTTTCACTGGAATCACACGTCTGACATGATTCACCTGATCTCACTCCTAACCCATTTTCTTACTGGACGGCATCAGCCTCCGCCCTCACACTCACCGTAACTGGCCAACATGACGAAACATTTCCACAAACAATGTTTCGAACCCGACGATGTGAGCCAGAAACATAAGCCGATAAATCTCAGGCTTCCTTTTCTAATTAATACTGAGGCAGAGTGTTGTGTGGCATTGTTTGTCCGCCGCCCTGACAGCCCTGAGTGGACCCTGCATGGCCAACCATAACAGCACAGGGAGGGGTGGGGGTAGGGGGGAGGTATTATAGCCCGACAGGATGATCATAAAGTCAAAATGGCCCCCACTGCCAGCATCTCTGTGCCAACAAAAACACACAACTACAAGGAGGAGGAGAGGCCAGTGTTACATTAGGGATTGAGGCTTACATTGTGTACAGTAAATCAGAAGGAGACAACAGGGATTTGAAGCAGGCAGTGATTTTGACATGGGATGATCCCTGAGAGGTCTTGATTATAGGTGTCAGGCCGTACTAAGCACACGTTACCGAACAGAGTACTTCAGGTAAACAGCCATTTTGAAGCTTTTGGCTTAGTTAGGTCTGGAAACAGATGATGGCAGACAGACTCATATCTGTGCAATGACCAGATGATGTTTCTGGATGTTTAATAGTAATTTGAAATATGTTACTGCTCTCTCAGTTAGCTACGCTTACAAGGTTATATTTTCAAACGTGTCCGGTTTTCTTTTGATTGTCGGCTCGATTGTTTGTCAGCAGAATTACTCAAAAACTACTAAACAGATTTATACACAACTTGGTGTAAGGATGAGACATGAGCCAAGAAAAACAACAAATAAAGTAAAAAGGGGCAGTTCCAGGATTACTTTGGTGAGAGGTGGTTTTTAATATTTTCATCGATAACCCATGGAACAAGTCATGAGTAATTTCTCTAAAGATGTTTTTTGTGCATTTCACCTTTATTGATAGGTCAGTGAAAGTGTGTAATGCGGAGATAAAGTGGGGAATCAAAGGGCCAGGTCGGAACCAAACCTGCGGCAGCACAGGATGACTCAAGCCTCAGTATGTGGGGCGACCACACTACAATAGTTATGAGAGAAAATCAGGCACATTAAGAGAACTGATATGTATGAATCTGTGCAATTTTGGGGCTTCATCAAATGTAAGGGGACTTTGGGCCTTTGCTCTGGTATCCGCTCTGCTGAGGGCCAATCCAGTTAGTTGTTCATTTAACTGATTTCTCAGTGTCCTTCCATTTAGGTTTTTCCTGTTTCATTGCATTTTATCTGAATTTATCAGTCTTATCTTCATGTGCGACTAGATTTGTTGTTTGCTTAGTTTTTTCCTGCCATTGTATCTCATGTGTTTATTTTCATACAACTTCCCAAAATTCTCCGCGCTCTGCCCCGCCACAGTGATGTTTATCCAGCCCCCATGTTAGAGGGATCTGTAAATTGTGTTTGAGCAAATGAAGGAAAAAGAGGGTCTGGTCTTAGGTCACGTTCTCCTGTTAGTCCTGCGAAGCCTGTTTGTTTTTAGACCTGCCCCACAACAATACCCGACTCTCCACGGCAGACACACTATCTCACACACACTTCGCACAGAGCTCACTGAGAAAACAAGCAGCAGCCATAACAAGGGCTCAAACAGGAGCTGTGCTCTGTAGGAAAACCTGCGCTCACTTCCCAGGCTCCTGGCTGACTCAACACTGTCCTATTATGCACTACAGTACATGAAAGTCCCCAAAAAGTCAGGAAAACAACATTTGACATTTTTGGGCTGCATTACACAAGACTGCATTGTGGATTTAAAAAGTCTGCTCTGGAGAGCACAAAAGAAAAATGCAGCTTTGATGTTTAGAATAATAAATACTGACATCTGTCCCTGAGGGTCGCAGTGAAGAAAGCTCCTTTGTTTTAACTTGTTTCTTCACCGGTCGGCCTGCGAGGGAAGCAGGGTGAGAACTCTGCTTCTGACTGTTTTAGAACTATTTCAGAACATACACACACACCTACACACACTCACACACACCTACACACACACAGGCCGTTATTATTTTTCACCTGTCTAACCTTCTCTGTCTCACCCCTCTTTCCTCCGTGGGGTGCTTTAATTAAACGTGTTGCTGCAACAACAGGTACTCACTCACACCCTGCCATTAGTCTGTTGGGCCATCTTACTTTCTGTTTATGGGTCAGAGCGGCAGCTGTCATTTTGTCCGTATGACACAGGTTACAGCGAATGCACCCATTTTACGAGTATACACAGTATTTAGATAAATTACAGACGTCTCTGACATGTCGGAATTAAAGCAGATGCACATAGTGGATATAGAACTTTGTGAAAACAGAATACAGGGGCCCACATGATAGCTGTTAGAGCGCACGCCACGTGGTCGTACCGCAGGTCCCTGGTTTGATTCCCAGCCGGCCAGAAGATTTACTACACCTCAATCCTCGTTTCTCTCCAACACATTTCTTGTCTCTCCATTTTCGCTATCGATCAAAGGCAGAAAAAAACCCCAGGAAATGAAATACTTTATGAGCATCTACCATACACAGAATTAAAGTTACAAACAGAGACTTTTAGAAGGAAAATAGACCTTAGTGGTAATGACAGTGACAATGTTTTACTGTTACAGTTTTTAAGTTAAATGGTTTACTGATCGTTTGTCTCTAGACTGTTGGAATCTGGACTGAGAACAGGGTTCAGGACTCGAGTTTTCCTCGTTCAGTGGGACATGTCATGGAGTCTGTGATGAGGTCACAACACCGCCTCCCTCACCCTTCATGTCTCTCTTGTTTCCATTTCTCAGATCCTGGATGAGATCGCCGAGCACGGGATCAGAATCTATCAGCTGCCTGACGCAGACTCCGACGAGGACGAGGAGTTCAAGGAGCAGACAAGAGTCCTGAAGGTGAGGGAGGGGCACACAGCTGATGTCAGCTGCTCAAGGGCTACGTCAGACATCTTTTCTGGTGTAGTGATGGATACCATTCTCTCCCCATTCATCCTTTCTTCCTCTCTGACACCTTTCTTTTTCTCTGTATGTGTTTCTGTCTGACTTTCTCTGACCCCTTTGTTTTCCACATCTCTTTCCATCTGACTTTGTTTCTCTCTGGGGATCCTTTGACCTTTATCTTCCTTCCCCAGGCGAGCATTCCCTTTGCTGTGATCGGCTCCAATCAGCTGATTGAGGTGAAGGGGAAGAAGATCCGTGGTCGTCTCTATCCCTGGGGAGTGGTTGAAGTGGAGAACCCTGAGCACAATGACTTCCTCAAACTACGCACCATGCTTGTGTGAGTAACCCCTTAGTGATAAAACTGCTTCAGCAAAAGGGTAATCTGAAGGGAAGTCTTCTGAAACCTCCTGAACTTCTTGCTCATTAAACTGGTTTTAAAGGTTTGCTGGAGAAACAGATCTATACTGCCTTCTAGTGTGTGAGGATAGGATTGCGTGTCTGTGTGTTGCAGGACCCACATGCAAGACCTGCAGGAGGTGACTCAGGATCTGCACTACGAGAACTTCCGCTCCGAGAGGCTGAAGAGAACGGGCAGGTGAGATGTGAATCTATATCAGGGAAACGGCAGATGATCTGGTCATGATTTAAGCAAAGTTAATAATATTTCATGTTTTTTCCTGCAGGGCTGCGGATGAGGAGGTGATGGATAAGGACCAGATCCTGCTACAGAAAGAGGCCGAGGTAAGAACTCCCACACACCTCATCTAAATTTTTGAAAAGCTGCAAAAACAGAGGTTTAAAACATACAAAATGATAGGTTTGGATTTTTAAACTTGGTATTATTGAAGTTCTCACTTGCCATAAGAATGTTAAGGGAGTTATTGGTCACTATAATCAATTCCCCTTATACCAGGTGCTCCCTTCTTAATGCAAACACTACTGTAAGAAATGAGGGATAAAATCTACAGTTCTTCAATTGTTCTGTGTAAGAAGAGCCAAGCTGCATGAAGCTGCGTCACTTTGAGTTAGTTTAGTACACAAATCACTTTTTCCCTGTGTTTTGTACAAGGCAACAGGAACATACTGGTGCTATCGTTCAATCAGCCCAGTAAAAACCACTTACATCTCTGACAACCGGTTCCCAATTCATGCAAGAGGCACTGTAATTATTTTAAGTATATTTTTCTGGCATTTTGCCTTTATTATGATTTCAACACTGGATAGAAACAGGGAAAGAAAGGGACATAGACTGGGAATGAAATAGCAAAGTTCCTGCCTGTGCTGGATTGGACCTGGCTGCTGTTTTAACAACTCAGTCTTACTAGAGAGTACATGCTTATCAGAGTGAGCCCAGTGCTGTCAATAAGAATACAATTATTTATTTACCTTTCAGAGACTCATTGGTTTCTGTTCATTTAGTGAGATATCAGAATCAACACAAAGAAACTTAAAACCTGCTCTTATAGCTGATGTGTCTGAAACACACATCTGCGCAGGTTTTTGTTAAAGTTATGGATTTACACGGAACAAATGTACATCTCTGCCATTGAAAGTAATCAGATAAAAGATTGTATTACAAGTAAAATCATAATTAGCATCAGCTACATGTATATTTTCACAGGTAAAATATCTCAAAAAGTTAAAATATGGGCGATAATGACGATACAAGCATTTATTCAACGTGTGACCCATTTTTGCGTTTGCATTTTTTTCTTTGTTCAATGCATCTAAAAACGTCAAGGTCAATCCAGGCAAGCTTTACATTCTTCAGTTTGCTTATGGTCTCTTTCACTGCACTATCTTCCATATGCATTGCTTTCCTGTTGGGTCATGGACCCTGCACGTCATTGGGCAATAACCAGCTTCCTGATTGCTTTTGATTGCCCTGTTTGTGTTGCTGCTGCAGCTCACCGTAGTGAGTGGGCAGGGTGCGGAGGAGCTGTTTGTAAACACTGTGCCCAGGCAGGAAACGCCATCACTTCCTGCCTGGATGTCCTGGCCCAGTTTTTATGGTGGGAATGACCTCAGTAATGTGAGGATCCCAAAACACAAGGCTGCAGAGACAGTGGTCCATTTGTTTTTATCAAGGTCTTGAGTAGGAGGAAATATTACTGCCACTTAGACCTGCGCAGAATGACGTCACGTTTTATTCTGAAAGTCCCTAGTTTACAAACGATTTCCTACAAAGGAAATAATTAATGAAAGGGAAAACACAGACTGTTCAGTGTCAGTTCACAGCAGGTCAGCTGAACCTGTCATTATGTCGAATCTGTCTTTCTGTGTACATGTAAATTACAGACAAAATAAAACTCTGTAAATATTTAGGAACTCTGCACATTAATAATCAAACGGTGCCAGATTTGGTGAAGAGGCCAATTTTCAGCTGCTGTTTTCTGGTCAGATGTTAAGAAGTCATTGATACATTAAAAATTATGAAAGACTAGAGTCTAAAAACAGTTTCATTGGTTTTAAATTGATATTCATACATTTTTCCAGCCATTAAGATTATAATCGTTTAGTTAAAAAAGAGATAGTATTGTTCTCAGGAAATCAAACCGTTAAATGTCCTGTCTCACTGTCTTATGGGTTAATGTCTCTGTAATTAATGGCAAATTACAAAATGTTCATGCAAACACATAAAACCATGTGAAAAACGGGGTAAATAGTTTAATTGAGTATAATAAGTACCTCAAATGACCCGTGTGCATTTATATCTGGAGCCACAAGATGGCAGTAGACATCATAGAGAGCAACGTTATTGTTTATTAGTCTGACCTGTGATGGCTTTCAAATATAAAAGCTTCCTGTTAAGTTGAATCCTGTAAATTCTGTCTTATGAAATTTATATGCAAAGGTATGAAAATATAAATTAAAAAAAATATATATATATATATATATCATATAAATTAAATTAGTCAGACTTGATTTAATCTGACATCATTACCGCTGAGTTGGCTTTATGAACCCGATTAATCTTGATTATGTTTGTATTCTGGGAGATCTTCTGTTTATTAGAGACATGAAACAAGTCTCCTCCCAGCAAAGGAATTTTCCCTGGAACGATCTGCCTACTTCTATATTTTCACCACATATAAAGTTTACTGGGCTGAGCTGTTTCCAGCTGGTTCAAGTTCTCATTACTCATCAGCCATTAAAGCAACAAAACACTGAGCGAAGAAATAAACACGGAACCTTGTTTTTCTTCTTTCTTGTAGCTGAGACGCATGCAGGAGATGATCACTCAGATGCAGGCGCAGATGAAGATGAAATCTGACGAGTGAAAAGTTCGAAAGGAGCAGAGAAGAAAGCACAGTGATCTTAATAAGCACACACACACACACACACACACACACACACACACACACACACACACACACACACACACACACACACACACACACACACACACACACACACACACAGTCCTCCTCTGAATCCGTCACTGCCTGTGGCCCCCTGCAGACCCACCAGGAGCCCAGGATCACATCATCTTCATCTGCACACCCAATCATCATCATCATCTTCCCTCCAAACATCCATCAGGTGTTCACAAGTTCACCGTATTTTTTTCTATTTTTAATTTGTTTTCAAAACCTCAAGACTCACTTTTCAAAAGTACGACCTCAATAATATTTGATTACTTGACAACATTGACATTTATTCATCATTTAGTTGTTGACCTTAATCGTGATCCACAGAGCTGCCAGTGACAACGGTATGAAGAGAGGAGACTGTTTACAAACAAATATGCAATAATCCTGCATTTTGTTTAAGTCGAAGTCTCAGTTGACACATTTTCCAAGTATTTTGCTTTCATTATAAGTCTATTTTGAACATTTTTTAACTTAAAAGTGAAAAACAGTTTACTTATCATGCTTTTTATTGGATTGTGAGTCTTTGAGAATCCATCTTTGAACGGTTTCAAACTGTCAGAACGTGTTGGCTTCAGTCTCATCACGCGAAGCCTTTTAAATATCACCACAGTGAAATGTAAGCGTGGTTGTGAACGAGGTAAACTGTCCATGTTTAGAACGAGGAATCCTCTAGTGTCCGGGTTTCTGGGCAAAATATTTGCATGTAGTTGCCTTAGATTGGAAACCTTTATTTTTTTTAGAGACATTCAATTTGAGGTGAATGTTTGTCTTTTAGTTTGAAAAGCTGTTAAACAAATTTACACTCCGTGACACAGAGAAACCACCATTCTGTAGGATCATGCATAATTAAATTAAAGTGCCATGTTGTTAATATTTTTTTTATTTATCATCAACGATCTTAACGTCGGTGCCAAACCACAGACTTAAAACTAATCAAACAAGTCCAGTGGTTTATTGTGTATTTGGTTTAGTAACATTTGTACACTACATGTGCAGTTCTTAATAATACTGTGTGTAGCTTCTCCCATTTAAATATCCACTACTATAATATTTAACTGCTATTCGTGTAGACTCCCTCCAGCCTTCTGACTGTTCTCCAGCGGTGCCATCAAACCGTCGTGGACGTTCCATCAGCATTATTTTGTTTCTGTATTTTGCTCTCATGCATATTTGTCTGTTGTACTCACGTAGAAAACACAATTATTATTTCTTAATCAAATGTCAGTAAAGTCTTGTTTTTTTAAATGTCAACATTTTTTACATTTCTCTCTGCAATAAAAATGTGTTTAGAGAAAAAAAGCTTCAGGTACTGTCAGTTAATTTGTTTTTATCAGGTTCGTCTGATAGAAAGAAAACAAAGTTCACATCTTTCTTGCTGAAATCTTCCTTGTTGTCCTCTTCAAAGAATCTAAATATTAGAGTTTAGCAGATATTATTTGTTTTTTATTAATAAATTCCATGTTTAATGTACAATAGAAAATGGACCAGTATCTTCAGTGCAATAAATGGCACATAGTGACTTGTGGTTTATTTACTTCGGCTCATCAGACTTGTGAGCACATTTGTTTCTGATGTTTTTATCTTGACATTTAGAGATAAATATTTATCAATTAGCTGTTTACATGTATTTCTGTGGGAAAGATTTTTACTGTGTGTAAACTTGAAGCTTGGCGAGAACAGCACAATTTAAATGAAGAGAAATTCAAGATGTTTTTATTCATGTTCTCTCGTGTTGAGCAGCTGAAATCACCACAATATCATCTCAGCATCAGGGTTTTATTACAAAGCCTTTTCAAAAAGCAACGACATCTTTGTGAGAACATCTGTAAAGTCTGTGATCTGCTCTTTACTGTAACGACACCATGGTTGATGACATATTACCGAGGCTCCACGTCACTAACTTTCTACCAGAATCACAATTTGACATGTTTGCTTTAAGTCAAAACGTGTAACTGTAATGTGCCTGGGCTGGTGGTGGGGTTTTACTGCCTTTTACTATTACAGTTTGCACTTTGCTTATAATTTGAATGCTAAAATAGTGGTTAGGTGTCATGTGTTTCTTTTGGGCGGGGCGACACAGTCCCTTGAAACGCTGCACCGGCTTTGTGGAAAAACTAGAAAAGTAGAAACCCCACAAAACAACTCAGTGGAGCGCATACCTCTACACAAAAGTCCCCTTACACTCAACCAGACTGCACCAAAATGCACACACTCGTCGATATGAGTCCCCTGAATATGCCTTGGTGTGTGGGGAATCAGTAAAAAGTTCTCTGACCCACATCCACCAAGTTGTGTGATAATCTCTCCTGTATATTTTGCATCATCTTGTGTACAAACAAACACACAAACCAACACAGAAAGGGACAAAGAGAAACTTGAGCAGGATGAAGCTAAGTGGTGAATATCATAATCCAACAGATTTATTAGATTAATAAGTAGAAGCAGATGTTTTGATGATTTTAAGTCAAATATGTGATCGACGTTCATACTTTAAGTTTTGGGACAAACCTCTGTCCTTCAACACGTCCATGTAAACCTTGGACAATAAGATGAAGACAGACAGTCAGTGAGGCTGCTGTGGACCCCCCCACCCCTCATGGCGTCCTGTGACAGCCTCAGCTGGTGGTTAAACTCTGCAGTGTGATTGGCTGAGTGGAGGAGGGGGGAGTTCCCTGTCGGCTCAGCCCGCCCCCCCACCCCCCCTGCTCTGTGTCCGGGCTCTGGAGGCGAGGGGCCGCTGTCAGTGAGCGGTGCGACCCAGGGAGGAGCGCGGAGAACATGACGAGCAACATCAGGTACAAGAGCCGGATCCCGGTGAAAACAGGTGAGGAAGATGATGGTGAAGAAGATGCAGATGATGGTGTGTTTATCCGTGTTGCATTGACCGCTTCATGTTTCTGTGTCTCTGGGCGTCGCTGCGCATCCCCGCACCTGCGCCTCCTTCTCTTCTTCCTCCGATTCCTCCTCTTCCTCCTCATCCATCATAATGGCCAACAGAGGACAACGCGGAGGTAAGAAACGCTCGTGTGCTCATTTTCTGTGTTTTGGGGAAATATACGTGTTTCTTGTGAGGTTTTGTCTGAGATCAGCGTCGCACAGCGTCGCGTCTTCTGCAGCATCATCGGTGGTGTTGACGCTTCTGAGCTGATGTATTCGCGTGTGTTTTTATTCGATGTGCTCGTTTTGTGTGAGAGATGCATGGAGGCTGCTGAGAGCAGCCATGCCACCACAGACTGAGCCCTGGTCTCCACACTGACAGGAGGAGGAGGAGGAGGAAGAGGGGGAGGAGGAGGAAGAGGAGGTTAGATTTCATTTTTAGACGCATATGTGGAGCAGGCCGGCGTCACAGCATCAGCATCCCTCCACCCCTCCCTCCTTTCCTCACTATCCATCCCTTTCTCATCTCCATCCCTCCTCTCCTTCCTCTCCATCCTCTCCATCCCTCTTCTCCTCCATCCTCTCCTTTCTCTCCATCCCTCCTCTCCTCCCTCCCCATCCCTCCTCTCCTTCCTCTCCATCCCTCCTCTCCTGCCTCTCCCTCCATCCTCTCATCCTTCTCCTTCTCCTTCTCCTTCTCCATCCCTCCCTCCTCTCCTTCCTCTCCATCCCTCCTCTCCTCCCTCCTCTCCATCCCTCCTCTCCTCACTCTCATCCCTCATCTCCATCCCTCTTTTCCTCCCTCCATCCCTCCTCTCCTTACTCTCCCTCCTTACTCTCCATCCCTACTCTCCCTCCTCTCCTTCCTCTCCCTCTTCCTCCATTCTCTCCTTACTCTCCCTCCTTCCTCTCCTTTACTCCTCTCCTCCGCTCCCTGACACAAATATTAGCCATTATCTGTCCTCAAGTTGATCTAATTGTCAACGCTACATCAGCACGACTTCAGCATTATTTCAGTCGTTGCTGTTGGTTGAATCCTTCCTGGTGAAGGTTCAGCAGAAAAACGAAGCTGCCACATGAGCCTTCAGTGGAGGTGATGCTCACTGATGACCCCGGGCCTTCCTCCTCCTCCTCCTCCTCCTCCTCCTGCTCGGTTCATGGTGTCTGGTGACAGTAGATAAGTGGTTGCATGTGGGTTTGTTTAAATGATTCAGTGATTCCTATTATTTTGATCGGCTAATAATTCAACACATTTAAATACAACAATAGATTAAATGTCTATAACCATTGTAGCTCTAAATAATATATAATAGTTAATGTATGAAGTAAATACAAGTACCTTAAAGCAAATGTAATACTTATACCTGCGCTCAGTTATTTTCACCACTGGTATTACAACATGCTTTACAATAAACCTAAATTAAAAAGTTAAACAGCAATAAGAAGCATAAAAAAATCATTACTAGCCCACTTTATTTAATTTAATGTTGTAACTTATTTCATTTTTGTTTCATCCCTTTGTGAAGCATTTTGTTAAGAAAAGTATAGAACATTTATTATTATTATTATAATATACAATATATATATATATATATATATATATATTCATATTGGTCCAGTATTTACTCTCCGTTGTGCACGTTGTCCATCTCCTCCCACATATAAACTGGTCAGGTTGACTACAAATTAATTTTCTCACACAAATGTACTATTGGACCAAATCCAGGGGCTGAAATCATTGTGGTCACATGCATCATCACCACACACACACACACACACACACACACACACACACACACACACACACACACACACACACACAGGCACACAAGCTTATGAGTAGATTTGCTGGGAACCTGGATTAGCATGATTCTTGTAGAGTTGTGGTTTGCAGCATTTTGCGCGGAAACAGAAAAAAAGATCTAACATTACAATCAAAGCAAATGTTTCTCTCTTCATATTCATTTTCATCCACGTATAGTGGTTCACTCACGCTCAGATTACTACACAGTTTTCACACCTTGTGGGTTTTGTTGCGCTCTGTGAAACGTTCGTTACTCCCACATACTCCACTGCATCTGACCCTGTTGGACACTTTGAGAAAAATATTTCATATTCTGGACCATCCAGGCGGAGGAGGAGGAGGAGGAGGAGGAGGACTGACTCAATGATTTGATCATAGAGTTAAAGCTGATAATCATTCCTGAATCAATATTCTCACAACGTTCCCAGTCTCTTCTCTTCTCCTCTTCTTCTTTCCACGTTTCCCTCCTCCTCCTTCAAACTCCCATCACTTCATTCGCTGTGATTTTGCGTTGCCAGGCAACAGTCTTTTTTTAATCTGTTTTTATCACTTCTCTGATACGAAGGACTGGACGACACCATCTGCCCTACCCACAATCCTGTGTGGTGATTATTCTCGGTGTGTGGGAGGATATTCATGGAATATTTTTCATCACAGAGAAAAATCACAGTTTTATGGACAGTTAGCTTGGATATTATATCACCTCGATATAGGGATCAAACGATGTAGCACCTCTAAAATAACAGCTATAGCACTGTAAGAACATCCTGACCTTTATGACCACATGTAATGACGGCACGCTCCGGTATTTCCAGTGTTGCTGCCGTCATCTCAAAAAGTAAACATTAGTTAATAAATGAGTCTCACATGATGAACTGAAAACATTTTTCTGAGCACTTCTCCGCATCAGATTAAGATTAGAATAAAAACACTTAAATCTGTCCTTGATCCTTGTAACAACATATACAAATGAAAAGTCTCACCATAAAGTCCATTAGTGCTTAGTTTATGAGCCTTTGATCAAATCACGTGAATTTCAGTTTTCGTGAGCTTTTCTCCTTCACGTCAGATTAAGAGTTGAAGGAAAACTGTTCATTCTTGATCTTTGAAACAATCTCAGCACACGGTCCAAGCTGTTCAACTTCACATTTGTTTTTTAAAAATAAGAAATAAACAACTGCTGCCTGGTTGTAGTGTTTTTGTTAGAATGTTATAGTCATATAGGCGTGCAGACCTGATGGCTAATTAGAAAGTGAGACACTCTTTAGTAATCACAGAATCTGTTTATTTGTATTAATCCAAAAGGCACAATGCACATTAATTAACATGCGTCCAACAGATTTAGCCATGTAAATTTTCTCCTGCTTGTTTCTGGCAGTTGTTTCTATTAAAAACATACAAAGACACACAGAAGTACACACACTTATTATGGATACTTAATAAATCAATGATATAACTGTTTGACATATGAGAACGTAGACAAAGTCACATGAAAGGTCACAAAAGTACAAATAATTTAAAAAACAGTGTAAAGACAGGAGGTGAATAATATATAAACACAAAATAAATAGTAAAATGAGGAGTAATACAAAGACATAGTCTATAATCACTACTCCAGATGATGACATGTTTGAGTGTCTAATATCATTGTTTAATAAAAATTGTATCTTAATGACTCGGCAGCCAAAAAGTTGCCAGTACAAACTTTTATAAAAGTGTTTTTAAAAATTAAAGGTAATTGATATTTTCCACCTTATCACACCTTGTTGTCTTCATCGTCACTTCCCAGGATGTCTCGCTGCAGCAGTGAACAGATGTCAGACGTATAAAGCACATGTGTAACTTCACTTCAGATACACTCACTCCTCCTGTCACACCTCCTCTCACTCCTCCTCTCACTCTTTAAACACACTCTCGCTGCCACAGATGGGACCGTCACCGGCTCCTGGTGAGGACCAGCTGCAGAGCAGGAACAAGCGCGTCTCGGGGGGGATGGGTGGGGTAAGGAAACTGGGGATTTGAGCCCCCTGTGGCTTTGTCTCCTAAACAGAAAGCAGAAAGAGTGAGTGGCCGACCCAAGAAGTTTTGATCTTCTTAACTTTTTGGGTGGAAATACTGATCCTCATTATGGTGTGAAGTTCGGTTCAAGCTGCAGCCAAAAGCAGGTCCCAGTCACCAGAGGGGTGGTGATCCTCGCAGGCGTATTGCCCAAAAATGTGGAACTATTGTTTCAAATGATCTTATTCTACACTTTGAGAAACTGACACAGTTTGAACACAGTGCGTGACTTGTTCAAATTCAGAGTGAAATTTTAAAAATCACTCTTTTCTGTTGCTGAAGTTTGGAAAAGCAAAAGAAAAGCAACCAATGAGTCTCCAGTGGTAAACAATATTAGTAGTAGAGCCCATTAGAAATAGACAAATAACAATACAGATAAAAATCCATAGATTGTGGCTTCATGGTTCTCATCCATGAGTTTGTCACATCTGTGCCTTTAAACATGTTATTATCCATATGAAAGAGCAAAATGAAGTAAAGAATCACAAAAGACAAAAACTGAGCAAACTAGATGTTCTGATAAAGACTGTGTGATATGGTCCAAATAGGAACAGGATTAGATTTAGAAACTGTATTAAACCCAGGGAGACCCATCTGAGAATAGAGCAGGAAAATGTGACAGACACAAAACTGGTAGAATACAAATATCTCCGGATGAAAAAGAGCTGTCGTACACATAGAAGATGCCGATAAAGACGTCAACGTGGAGCGACAACTGGATTCAGGAGGTTTTAACGATTAGTGCCAGCGCCATGTGGATGTGCTGCAAACAAAAACAATGTGCTTTCTGCAGTGGAATTAATACGTCACGTGCTGCTCCGCCCAGGCTCCGCCCCTCGCTTGGTCCTGTTGCTGTGAACATGTCTGAGCCGGAAAATCTCCTGCTGCATTCTACTAATGAGAAAAAAAAATTCCGATCCAATTTTCGCGACATTTTCCAGAGTTCGTGTCTGAAAACGGATCCGGTGTCGTCAAATCCCAAGAAGAGGCCAAAACTAACACAGAGTTGGTTCATCTCCTAAAACCATGACGTAATCACTCGACCCAAAGCCCGTTCAAACCTCCTGAAAATGTTAACCTTTCGAAACAGGTCGTAAATATATTGTTTCATTAAAGAAATCTAGATAATTTCCTCTAACAGCTGGCGACTGTACTTTTAAACAAACAGGAGTAAATGGTGCATTTGGCTGAAAACTAACTAACAGTGAAATCGGCTAAAAATAAACTTCAGTGCTCCTGTTTATTGTAACGAAACAACCAGAGCAGCACTGTCGCTGTTTGATGTGTTTTTAGATTAGAGATCTGTGACACAGACCAATAACGAATGGATCAGTTTGTTTGTGATGAGAAAAATCTGTTCCTCTAACTTCCGTCCTCTCGACACACTTTCTTCTGCCTTTTGTCCGACAGACATTTAACTGACTCGTTTGTCTCATTCAACATTGAAAAGCCTTGTTGTTCCCACCAGTGTCCGTCGTCTCTGAGTGGGCGGATGCTAAAACTGGCCTCTGATCGCCAAGTGTCCTTCACTGAAGCTATTTTATTGTTGCCTGAGCAATTACATGCTGTCAGATTAGCATGTTTAAGAGCCAAGTGCACGCAGGCCTCTGCATCTCCAAGGAGAGAAAACACAGGGGGGAGGAGGGAGGAGGGAGGCCAGAGACTTTGGGTCCATTTATGTTGTTTTGACACCCCCCTCTCCGTCAGTCCCTCCGACCCTCACCCCTCCCATCACCCCTCTACTCTCCTGCCTCACTCACTGTTTGCAATGTGGAGGAAGCGGTCAGGGTTAATGGTGTGAAAGTGCCAGCTGGAAGGCAGGGAGATGCAGAGAAGTCGTCGGTAAAGGTCACCGCTCTTCACCGCTCTTCACTGCTCTTCACTGCTGCATCACAGGACGTCTGGCTGCTGCTGCAGAGACTCCACATGATTCTAAACCCACCATTTTATACCACTTGATGATTGATTTTCAAGATCATGTCTCCGTTCTGAGGAAGGGTGGAAAGCAACTGAATACAGATGTTCTTATTTCTCTTGAAGTGGAGAGGATTTGTCATGTACATATTTTAATATTACAGTATTTTAACTTTTCCAACTACCACTAATTCCTCTTTCAGTTTCACTTTTACTCACACCTGTGCTGTGGCTCTTGGGGGAACTAAGGGTCAGTAGGTCTGTGATCGTCAGCCGAGAACAAAATATTCCAGCAACTTTTAGACATTTATATTCACTTCAGGATAAATTGTAATAACTTCAAATCTCTTATTAACCTTTTGTCTCTCTCCATCATCAGGGTAAATTTTGGAGGATTATGACCAAATATCTGCAAAACTAATGATACTCTGACCAGCTTTAGCTTTAGCTACACTTTGTG
Source organism: Hippoglossus stenolepis (assembly GCF_022539355.2). NCBI lineage: Eukaryota > Metazoa > Chordata > Actinopteri > Pleuronectiformes > Pleuronectidae > Hippoglossus > Hippoglossus stenolepis. The sequence goes on from NC_061491.1 coordinate 21,921,843, forward strand.
TTTAGTTATTTAGCAAATGCTACAATTTTGACACACTAATCTATGATGGTGGAAATGGTCTGTACAGCTAAAGTAAATGTAATGTGTTTGGCGACATGTTTTTTTGTTTTGTACCAAGCACATAACGGTCACAGCAGAGTGTAAGTTTCACACCCACAGTCACTTGGTCTGTGGTTTCCACGATGGAAGCAGCAGGTTTGAAAATATTGTCGTCGTTTTACTGCAAATAGATTATGATATTTTCTGTCACAGTTTAGTTGTACAGGAACTTAATTAGAAGGAGACAGGTTTAGAACATAAAGCCTTCAACATGAAGATGTCAGCTGTAGAATCATGTTGATATGAGCATTTAGCTCAAAGTCATAATGAATATAATTCACTTACAGTTAATTTAGTTAGATTTTTGAAACATTTTCATTCAGGAGGCCCCGATTACAGAGACAATAAGATACCTCATTCTTTCACATTTTCTAATTTGTAAGGAAATAAAACCCTGGACAGATCACCAGTGCATTGCTGTACCGACATAAAGAGACCAACAACCTTTCACGCTCACATTTTGCGAGAAATTTAGTCTCCAATTATCATAAGCCCAGTCTGCATGTCTGTGGACCTGGAGGAAACCCCCACAGACACGGGGAGAACATGCAAACTCCACACAGAAAGGATTTAAACCCACAACCTTTCTTGCTGTGAGGCGGCAGAACTAACCGTTGCACCACTGTGCTGCCTCAGCCTACGTTATCTTGTACAAACATGTTCAGCAGTGGACCAGTCAGTTGATCCGACAGAAACCTGAACCCGGCGTGTTTGTCTGAGACTGTTTAGTGTGAACAAGCTGGACTGTCAGATGTGTGATTCTTCTCATGCTGAGTTTAGATTTTTAAATTCTCTTTCCGCCCGTCCTCTGTGTTTGGGTTGTGGTGTCTTGAAACTGTTTGGCAGTGAGGAGTGATGTGTCCGCTGCTGGACCAGAGTCATTTGGATATTGTCCTGTATTGTGTGTGTGTGTCTGTGTCTGTGTGTGTGTTTGTGTGTGTGTTTAGCCTGGCGGTGAAGTCGACCGCTGTGGCCTTTTGAGAGTTGCTTCCTTTAAGGCCGCAGCTTTGTAAGAAGTGAGAGGAAGAAGCTGAGCGCTGCCCGCTGCCCGAGTGGCTGATCTCTGGATCTGTGCCTCTGCAGAACTGACAAACAAACACGGAGAGAAGCGCAGACTCATAGTCACATAGTGAAGAACGGAGTTTGAAGATGCTTTTAAAGTCGCCCACACATACAGCAGCTTGTGTTTCCAGTCATTAGTCCTGACTCATGGTTCCTCCTCGATGTCTCTTTGCACCTGCTGTTCTACATCCGACACTCTCTCTCTGTTTGATCAGCTGGAAACGAGCAGAGAGGTGAAGCCGACCTGCAACTTTGAAGCTCTTTATACAGATGTTTGGGCAGTGAAAGCCTCAGAGTGCATTGATATTTCATGAGTTTGACCATAATTGTGTTCACAAATCAAGAGGGAAGGACATACTATAGTATTTAATTATTCCAAATCTCTTCTGGTACCTTAACATTTCCCCCATTCATCCTTTTCCTTCGTTTTGGCATCACTTTCATTCATCTCCGTGTGGGTTTGAACAAAATAACTTAAAAGCTCCCTGATGGATTCCCACTAAACTTGTTATAGGAACATTACTTGGGAGGGCGTCTCCAGGCAATTCATTTTTGGAGCTGATTGGTCAAAGGTCAAGGTCAAGGTCAACAATATGGTCTGAAAAGCACATTTTCCAAGATATCTCTGCAAATGATTGGACCAGAGAGACGATCTAGAGCTTTTATGGATCAGAAAGCGATTCCCCATCATAATATATCACATGACATCATGAAGAAGTCACAAAGAAGTCACAAAATGACATCATACACAGTTTAAAAAAGACATTTTCTGAGGGATCTCTGCCTCCTATAGGATTATATAGACACGACCTGAATCTTATATAGACCGTAAAATGATTCATGATGATATGGAAGGAATTACGTCATCACAAAGCGAGAAAATTACATCACACACTGTAGTAATGCATCAACTTCTGCGACCAATAAGATTGTATGAATGGATGAATCATGATGACGTCATCGTAAAATGGCCTCATTACAATATGATAGCTTGCATCCCTTCTTTAGGTTACATATACGTCCCCTAACCCTCTGATGCTGTTCATTGAACATAATGATCTCATTAGACTTGCAGATTATATTTAGTGCATCTGTGTGTGTGTGTGTGTGTGTTTGTGTGTGTGTGTGTGTGTGTGTGTGTGAATAGACAGCTGGTCACAGAGAGGTGCTGGAGGTGGGGGTTTAGTCGGGGGTCTATTGTAATACCATTTCATGGCATCTGTTCCCTTTTGCAATTCAGATTGACCCTCCTCCCCTCCCCTCCACATACACCAACTCACTCTTTCATCACCTCAGCTCTTCTTCTATCATCAGCCTCACTGTCATGGCTGAGAAGAGCTCAAGTGTTTCTTCCCCAAATCATGAACTTTTTTAAAATCCGAGTTGAGTCCTCTGTCTCCCTCCTGTGGAGTGACGTGGGGACGTTTGCATCCTGTACGTGGCATCACCGCGGGGTGTTGCCTAGCTGAGGAGCAGGAAAGAGGGAAAAAAAAAACAGCTTCAGCTTCTTCTATTTCAAAGAGCATTTAAGCTCTGCTGCCCACATCATGTATGAGGCGGACACACCCACGTACACACACACACACACACACTCACACACACAAACCACCATCACATCTGGAAGTTATCAAGTTCAACCTCTGCCATGACATGTACCTCATTCACCTCTACACACACACACACACACACACACACACACACACACACACACACACACACACACACACACACACACACACTGAGAGTAACCAGAGTAGACAACATGGTGGCTGATTTCCTTTGCATCCTTTTCATCAAAGTCTCGAGCTGGGCTTTCTAAACTTTAAGTGAAATGACATCATAGATATCCGCTATAAGAATTTTAATGACCCAACAAAACTGATTCACGTGCTGTAAGTTATAGTAAATGTGTTAAAAATGTTGAACTATTACTTTTGATAAAGGTTATTCCTGACGTGATCAAAATAAAACAACAGTTAACTGTGTTGTTGAATGGGTTTATATAGAGAAATATTAGTTTCAAAATAAAGCATAAATAAAAACCAGCATGCTGATTAAAGCTTTATATATGTTTTAAATTTGTTCAAAAGTAGAATAAGCGTATCTTGGTCATCTGGAGGAAAAATATTGGAAAAGAAATGAACTGGAAATGAAAAGAAAAACAACCGTGGCTCATTTTTGAGGTTCTCAAAACGAATAATACACATAATACATTATAAATCAAGACACGAATCATTTAAGTAAAACCGAAAGTTAGGAGACACAAACACTTTTCAATACAACACATGTGACACGAGAATATGAAGCTCAGGTGAGGGCGCGTGGACAAACACTCACAGCCGTCACCAAACATATTGACATGTTAGTTCACTTGATAACCTGATTATCTCACTGCTCAGGCCTGTTCCTGCAGCCTTTTGTGTCTTTATCTGCTGCGACTTTGTCACAGTCAAGTTCAAACCAGCTCTTCTATTGTTTCATATCTTTTAAAAGTGAATTCCACACTTTCTGTCCGTCCGTCTGCTCCTCCTCGTTACCGTGGTCACTTCACTCAGCGCAGACTTTTATTTTTCAACTGTCGCAGCTGGGGGAGGGAGCACAGGCCGAATGAATGAGTTTCTTTTAGACTTTCGTTGCTTCCATCCCTGCCCCGTTTCCTCCCTCAAATTGCCACCTCTCTCTCGTACTCCCTCTCTCCGCGTTTCCCTCCCTCTCAGACAGAATTCCTCTGTACCTGTCTGGACAGGGAGAGTCGGAGCGCCACAGGGCAAAGGAAAGAAAGGGATCGGAGAAAGGAGGAGGGAAGGCAGGGGAAAGGAAAAGAAAAGGGAATCCAGAGAGAGAGAGAGAGAGAGTAAGAGGAACAACGGGGTCCGATTTAAAGAGCACAAACAGGAAAGAGGTGCATCAGAGACATTTGAGGAACAGAGAGAAAGTGACAGACGAGTTTATAAGCTTGTATAGTCTTTGCTGCATCCTGTTTCCTGCTGGGTTTATTTTTTTGACTTTCTGAGACCCGTGGCTATTTTGGTCCGTCAGTGTCGGAGCGGTTTGGGATGGATGCCATCATGCTGCAGGAAAAACTGGTGGAACGGCTGCTGTGCCCACGAGTGAGAACAGCCAGACAGAAGGTAAAGGTTTGGATTCGTCGGAGGAGATAAATGCAGGATAAACAAAAAAAGAAGATCTTTCAGAATACACTGAAATATAAAGTCTCAGAGTTCAGGATTAGTTTCGGAAATGCAGAAACAAGAAGTCCTCACACCTGTAAACTCACTGTCAGCATCTTTCTACTGACATTCTGGCTTTTCTCTGGACGTCTCTGAGTTCAGTTTACTCTTGGGAAATTTCTGCAGGGTGACAGATTCACTGCTGGGATAATTGAATGCTCTATTTTTATGATTACACACTGATTTATATGCAGCATTCCTCATTCTCACTCAGTTGGCTGTTTGAGCAAGTGTGTATGATTGCACCATCTGAGTGTGTGTGTCTGTGTGTGTGTGTGTGTGTGCGTGTGTGGGGGTTTTTATGAAAGCGATCCTCACACGAGGGGGCTGTCGGAAATGCCTGTGACAAGTTATGACAGCGTATATGGATTCTGACTGCGTGTTGGACCCGTGTGTTTGCAAAGTTTAAAAAAGAGCTTTTCAGTTCTGTTGAATGCAGCTTCTGTGTTGTGTGTGTATGTGTGTGTTTGTGTGTTTGTGTGTGTGCACTCGGTGGGGGCCTCCAGTGTGTATTTCTATCTCCACTTGTCAGCACTGCGGGGTAAAGATGACGTTCTGCCAGATGCGGCAGTGAGACCCTGCAGGACTGAGAGCTACTGTCCGACACAGTGAGAGCCTGGCATCCTGTGGTTCCCTTTGTGAGAGACTTAGTGGAAAATCTGAGACGCTGGTTATTCTCAGCTGGGAAGAGGAGGAATGCTGCTGTTCACGTGTTTTTCCACGCAGTTGTAGATTTTCTGTATTTTAAAGGCATCCTGTCTGTTGTGGTCATTTTTAAAGCATCAGCCGGAGCCAGATTCATGTTGTCTCCACATTAAAACGGTTATTTGGCGTCTGCGTCTATTTTTAAACTGCTGACTTTTGATGTTTTATTGTAGAGCTGAAACAATGAGTCGATTCTCCACTTAGTCAAATTACCTAATAACTTCTTATAACTCTTTTAACAAGAAGACCAAATAATCCCATGTTGTTGTTTCTCAAACGTGAGCATGTTGTGCAGTGGTGGAAGAAGTAGAGTAGAAATACTCTGATACAAGAAGTCCTGCTTTCAAACAATTGCAAAACGTTTATTATTGGTTTTGAACTGGTCGTGAAAGAAAAAGAGAAATTTAGAGACAGTAATTTAAGGTTGCAGTTGATTATTTTTCCTATTGATGGAATAATATTTTTTTCCTAAAGCCTAAAGTGAAGTCCTCCTATGAAGCTGTAACCAGAGAATGATTTGCCTTTTTCTGCTTGAGAAAATATTGGGAAAAAATCTAAGAATTTATCAAAATAGCTGCCAGTTACTTTCCTGTGTGATCCACTCGTTGTTTCAGCTCAACAGCAGCTGTCAAGTGAACTGATTGAAACATCACTGATTCTTTCACAAAGTATTTTTTTACTAAAACTAAAAACCTTCTCCTTCCTCTTCTGTGTCTTTTGTTTCCGTCTCAGGAGAAACAGTATGTGGGTTTTGCAACTTTGCCCAATCAAGTCCACAGGAAGTCGGTGAAGAAAGGCTTCGACTTCACACTGATGGTGGCAGGTCAGTCTGGAGCTGAACGAGCGAACGTGACAGAAAACGAGTGTTTCTCCTGTAAACATTGGTGGACAAGATTTTAGAAAAACAATATAATTCAGCTGCACCGCGAGCTGCAGCCTCTGAAAAGACCAATGAGGTTAAATCAACACATCTTTAACCAGAATGAGTCTCAGTACAGCACATACTTCACATACCTCCACCAAGGCCCAACAGTCCCCTTAAATTAAATCAAGCTGCACTAACTTAGACACACTCGTAGATATCGGTCCCCTGAATATAACAGATTTTGTTTAATCAAGATTGTTGAATTATTCTCTGTGAGATCAGTCAAATGTTTTTGGGAAATTCTTTTGTTGTTGTGTTCCTGTAATCTTGCTTCCAAACAAACATTCAAAACAAACAAACAGGGGTGAAAACATAGCGTCCTTGGTGGAATAATAAAACAGCTTCAATACAAACTGATGGATTTATACAGGAACATAAGGTTAATTTTCTATCACTACAAATAGTTAATTTGTATCTGATATACACACATTATATTTGTGTGTCTGTGTGTTGCAGGAGAGTCTGGAATGGGTAAATCCACCCTGGTCAACAGCCTGTTCCTCACAGACCTCTACAAAGACAGGAAGTTACTGAACGCTGAGGGTGAGTCTTCCTGCTCTTTATCGTCTCACTCTGATGTCTGTTATTTTGGTTTTTCACATCAACGTCTGACCTACATCTGCAGCGACAAAATCTATTTTTGTACATTTGTACTTGATTAACTGGCGATGTGTACCGCTGGTGATATTTAAGATTTTTGTTGTATATGAGAAAAAACTGATAAATCTCTATACAAGATTGTCCTCTATATACTGTTAAAAACACATGTGGGTGACGTATCAATTATAAACATCTAAAGATCTAGAGCTAATTTCAGACCAGTTATTTATTAAATCAGAGCACAGAATGAAAACTTAGCTTGTAAAGATTTCATATAATGTGATGCAAGGAAAAATCTGCCAATCCTTCATGAATGTAGATGTGATGTAAGTCTGTTTTAATTATATCCTTGTATTTATACAATAGATGTATGTGTGTTTCATGTGTTTCATGTTTGTGATGATATTCATGGAGTTTAGAGTTTACTCATTTTTGTCAAATATTTCTGATATCCTCATATTTCTTATAGTATTTACTCCTAAATTTGAAATATAATCCCACACTTCCCAGTTTTCATGAGAATAACAGGTCAGATGTGTAAACTTTATTGGACATTAGCTGAACATAATAACTAGTGTGTTGTGTTGTGTGTGTTGTTGTGCAACCTGGGTTAACATGTAATAACAGGTTTGAACCTATGAACAGTTGGTGCAGCGTCCTCTAGAGCTGCAAATGTGTATTAATCCATCATTAAAAATTGTCCCCATCACATGCACTAATTAGTGCTGTTAAAGTCATTTTTAAACAGCTTTTTAATAAGTTGCATAATGATAATCAATCATGCCACCATTGCTTAATGAATAGAAAAACCATCAAAATCCTCCATCCATTATCTTCCTTCATCTGTTGTATCCCCTCATTCCCTCCCTGTCACTCACTCACTAACTCTGTGACTCCTTCTCCGTGCCAATGCTTTTCAGAGCGAATCAACCAAACAGTGGAGATCATCAAGCACACGGTCGACATCGAGGAGAAAGGAGTCAAGCTCAAGCTGACCATCGTAGACACGCCGGGGTTCGGAGACGCCGTCAACAACAACGAGTGGTGAGCCTGAGGATCTGCTGTGTCCGACTCAGCCTGAACTCACAGTGTCTTGAGGAGCTGCTAATGTCGTCTGTTTCTGTGTGTGTGTGTGTGTGTGTGTGTGTGTGTGTGTGTGTGTCATAGCTGGAAGCCGATCACAGACTACATAGATCAGCAGTTTGAGCAATACTTCAGGGATGAGAGTGGACTGAACAGAAAGAACATCCAGGACAACAGGGTCCACTGCTGCCTCTACTTCATCCCTCCATTTGGGCACGGGTAAAACACACACACACACACACACACACACACACACACACAAAACACCACACACACACTGAGGCACCTTTTCTGACTCATGAAGTCAACGATTAAAACAGTATTGAACTTCTCTCCACAGGCTGCGTCCGGTCGATGTTGAGTTCATGAAGGCGCTGCATGAAAAAGTCAACATAATTCCACTCATTGCAAAAGCTGACTGCCTCACGCCCAACGAGATAAAGAAGCTCAAAGACAGAGTGAGTCACGGATCTGTAGATCTGCAGCTCGGCAGAGAATTCAAGATGTTTGCAGTGTGTTTTATTATTCACTGTATAACACTGTGTGTGTGTGTGTGTGTGTGTGTGTGTAGATACGAGAGGAAATAGACAAGTTCGGGATCAAAGTGTACCAGTTCCCTGAATGTGACTCCGACGAGGATGAAGAGTTTAAACAACTTGACAAAGAGCTGAAGGTGAGTCGGACACTTCTATTAGGAAATTCACTGATTCACTGTGAATGGAAATATCTGTACGTTTTGCGACAGATTGTGAATCTAAGTAAATAAAAGTAGGAGAACAAACAATAATTTGCATTGATAATTCATTTGACATATTTCACAGTCTTTTTATTCTGTTTTAATCCCTGTTTTATATTTTATCTAACATATTAAATGATTATACATTCAGCTTGATTAAAGGATTAAAGAAAACAATGAGATGCAATGGAAAGCTTAAAAAAAAGTAGTAGTATGTGAACCTAGATGATTTCTTATTTTCTTATTCCTACCACATGCAGATAGTTTCAGTTTCAGGTAGAGAGATTGTAAGATAAGATCTAAATTTCACACCGAGTTTAGTTTTTGTTTCCTCACGTTGTGAAAACCTGAACAGGAACGTGTTTGTGCTGAAACAATGTCCTCGTTTCACAGGATAATCCACCGGCTTCGCTGTGAGCCACTTTCACAGGGAATTAACTTTTGAATGCAGCTGTAGTATGAAAGCTGTTCAGTGAGGTCTGTGGATTATCCAGACTAAACGCTTCAGTCTGTTTCACCTGTTTCTGAACTTTTGCAGAAGTTCAGGAGTTTACATGTGTTCTGAATGGCCTCATACCGCTGATTGCCCTATTGTGTTGTGATGAACAGAATGAAAAGTCTGAAATGAAGGGGTAGTTTTGTGAAGCTATGAATTTAAATCTTGACAAATGCTGCTTATTTTGATTCTGCTGTCGGAAAGAGGGTGTCGGAAACTGACCGGCACATTTTCTTGAAACACACTGAAGAGACTTTCACTGGGAAACTATAGAAAGATGAGTTGAGTGAGGTTTTAAATCTCAAAACCTGGATTAATAAAACTAGATTTGTCTACATGGCGAGAGACAAAGTCAATAAGGTTAAGTGTCTTTTTGTAATTTGGGTGAACTGACCCTTTAATATTTGCTCTCTTAAATTGAAGCGTAGCTGCAGCTCAGAGGTGATGAACGCAGGCCAAGGCTTGTGATATGAATCCTCTGATCAGCCGGGAAGATCAGATCAGATCAGATCTTTTACGTGTCTCAACAGTTACAGTCAGGTTCGTCTCGAGCTGCTCAGCGTTTCTCTTGTGAATGTGTGTAACTGTGAATGTGTATCAGGGCTCAGTTTGCTCAGTCAGCTTCCTCTGGGTAGACAACAGTTAACGCTGCCCTCGTGTGTGTGTGTTGCAGGAGTGCACCCCCTTCGCTGTGATCGGCAGCAACACGGTGGTGGAGGCTCGGGGGCAGAGGGTCAGAGGACGACTGTACCCCTGGGGCATCGTAGAAGGTACGATGATCTTCGTGTTTCCTCTCCCGTCAGCCTGAGCATGAGTCCGACACAGTTTGTGTGTGTGAAACTGAATCTTTGTCTTTTGTGTCTTTCAGTGGAGAACCAGTCGCACTGTGACTTTGTGAAACTGAGGAACATGCTGATTCGCTCGCACATGCACGACCTGAAAGACGTGACCTGTGACGTCCACTATGAAAACTACAGAGCACAGTGCATACAGGAGATGACCAGGTACGTGTGTGAGGGAACACTGATGGAGTTTTGTAAACATAAACTGCTGATGTTGCTGATGTCGTCGCTACAGATGTCAGATCAGATTTGTCTCGTTGACACCACCTCCGTTTCCTCCTCTTCTCTCAGTAAACTGGCTCAGGACAACCGAATGGAGAGTCCCATCCCCATCCTGCCTCTGTCCACTCCAGATGTGGAAACTGAGAAACTCATCAAAATGAAAGACGAGGAGGTACGAAGCATCATTTGCTGCTTCAACAGACGATGAATGACCATTGTTTTTATATCTGATACCACTGACAAACCCTGAATGTATCAAGGTTTAAATCTTTGCCTCAATCTCTGCACTTTTATACATCTTCTCTTTAATCTTTACAAACCTTGATAAGTTTTACCTTCAAGCTCCAAGTCCTCTGTCAGTCTTTCCCGGAGAATTGTTGAATCAAACAAAAAACAAATCCTTAGATGCATAGAGAGGAAAAACACGAGGTGCTCAGAAATGCAAAAGCAGCAAGCAGAAACGATTCAAAACAATAACTCAACACTTTTATTGTAGAAAAACAAGCTGTGTAACCTAAAACCTTTGCAAAAATTGGTCATCATGAACTTAGCAAGCATGATTTGACACTTTATCATTCCTGGTTTGGAGAAAAATGTCCCCATGGCATCATCATGTGGAAACTTTGCCACTAGATATTTCGTTAGTGTTATTTAGGGATTCAAGAATATAGAGCAACAAACCAGCAGGGAGGAGTAGGATATTCAGATCCATGCCAACATTTTATGGGATCTTTTTGGCCCATGTCCCATCCCACAACGTTTTGCGTTTTCTTCTTAAGTAATCACATAAAGCATGAAACATCTTCTCATGAGCAAAGAGCTGCCTCATCAGCCACGTGCATAAACCAACATAACAGGAAATCCCACATTTTCCTAAATGTTTAATCTGTTTATGTGTGAAACCAGTGAGAATTTTAAATGCATGAGTTGAACCGTCCAAACCTTCCTCTCCGCCTGCAGCTGAAGAGGATGCAGGAGATGCTGAACAAGATGCAGCAGCAGATGCACGACAAAGACCAGTGACATCTCCCAGAGCAGAGCTGTGCTGTAGCGCCACCTGCTGTTTCCCCCTGAACGACAGTGAGAGACACCTCCAGACAAGGGAGCGATGGACGTCAAGTGTCAGTGGCAACTCTGGTTGTACATTTATCTTCAGTTTGGTGCTTTGTATAGTTTGTTTGCCCGGAGACTTGTTTCATCAGAGTTGTATTTTTTATTTTTTTTTGTCTTCTCTGAAAGTATTTGTTTGAGACCTCCCTCCGCCCTCCACCTTCTGTGGTTAAACAGTCTTAACATATATAATATTAATGTGTAATTTAAATTACTAGTCAGTGTATCTAATTTATAAATGCAATGCTAGACCTTTTTCAATATTCTGTCAGGGTATGAACATGTGTGACATAAGATGTTTTGTAAAGAAATTTAGGTTGTTGGTCTTGAACCTGGATATTGTTTTTTATTATGTGTTTGTGTGTGTGTGTGTGTGTGTGTGTGTGTGTGTGTGTGTTTGCGTGAGCGAGTGTGTGTATTTCATGAAATTTCCTTAGACAACACCAGGTATCCATCCATAAATCTCCCATTTGTTTGACAGCTGAGGTACAACAGTGACTTTACTTTTTATTAAGATGTTTATTTCCTCTCTGATCCTCATTAATATCTTCATGTAACCTTTTTTTTTTTCTAACATATGGCAAGTCAAAAAAATCCTCCTCCAGCATTTTTTTTACGTGTGCTGGTGGAGCTGAAAATGCACTTATTGCCAGTGGCTAACTGTGAATGGAGAGCCTTTGACGTAATGAGAGGGTTGGTACATGTGCGAGCATGCTGCCGTTACTCGTATCCGCTGAATGCTGTGGACCTATTTTTACTGCTTTATAGCCAATGCCCCTGTGCTTGTATTAAAATGCATCATGACCCACAGTTTGCTACTGTGCTACGATGAGGTGTTGAAAATAACGACGAGCAAATGCTGTGTTTACGCTTCTGTTTTAATAATTCTGCCCTCGTCAGTGAAGGTGTGTATCCTATGATTGCTTGAGTGTGTGTGTGTGTGTGTGTGTGTGTGTGTGTGTGTGTGTGTGTGTGTGTGTGTGTGTGTGTGTGTGTGCGACCGTGTGTGTGTGTTGACTCTGCTGATGCTGAGACACAGAACATATTTTGCCTGAAGGCTCTGAGCTCAGCCTGTGCCCCTCTTATATAAAGGTGTGACAAATAAACCCTTGTTTCTCGTCAGTCCGGCTCCGCTGCCTCTGTCAGTCCGAAGTCCCAGAGAAGAACGCAGCTCAGCATCCTCTGTCACTTCCGGAGTCCGAGCAGCTTGGGGCTGGAGCCGCTGCATGGACATTATCTGCTGATTCATGTTTATCTCCTGCAGACATTCTTCCTCTGCACGGCACACAACATCTTCTCCCTGTCAGTCAGAGGAGACACACGTAACGTTAGTATATGAGCAGTGGTGGGAAGTAACAAAGTACAATTTCAGAGTACTTGTACTTCTCTTGCGTGCTTGTAGATTTTTGCTGATACAGATAATTAATACAAACAAATAAATTATAATGTATTATTACAGTTTAGGCAGTTTTAAATGATCTCCATTTTCACATGAAGGCATCAATGATCATAATACAATGATATCATTCTGGAACTAATCTGCATAATGAGTATTTTTACTGCTATTACTATTTCTGCTATTATTAAATTAAATATCTGAGTAGGAGTAGACGTTTTGCATTCAAACTTTTACTATAGTAACTAAAGTTGACAAATAAATGTAGCTGAGTAAAAATAACAGCACTGTGGTCAAGCACTTAAATACAGTTCCGCACATCTGTGTACATTCATATTTGACAGTGGTCTTTATCAGTGAGTGCCAGCCGGCAGAAACACACACACACACACACACACACACACACACACGCACACTGCTCTCAGAGCGTCAGTCAGAAACACAGTCTCTCTCTCTCCTGAAGACGCGCAGCACTGAAGGTAATTCATTCTCTTTATTGAGACTTTTCTGTTCTGTAACTTCCATTAACATTCATTATGTTATTTACATTAAATCTAAATATATCTAAATATAAATTGGTGTGCAGACTACATGCTATTGAGAAGTGAAGGAAAGTGAAAGAGAGTTTTCATGCTGTTAGTTTACTGCACCAACAAAATATGTTGTATGACGCAGAATGTCTACGCTATGTGAATGCACAAACTACTTCTATGTTAATTTAGTAAAAATCACATGTAGTATCACATATGTATTTGTATAAAATCTGTGTGGAAGTAGCCTTAAAAATATATTACTTTAAGACATATTACCCAAATAATGTGTACTCATATACAAGGCTGGTAATGTAGTTGTATATTTTTTAATATATAGACCAGAACAATAAAAAAACTACACATTCTAACACACCACATTTACAGTGTAAATTAACACTTAACTACCTCAACACCACAAAGTTCAGACACACAACTTACTACAGAGCTGAATCAACTTCTCTCAGACATCCTGATAAATAAAGATACGTAAGCATTCCTGTCTATATTCTTGTAGACAGCTCTTGTAAACCATTTGATTTCATTTATAATATAATGTTTTATTAATGTTAATGACGTATTAGTTATCATCATGAAATTTATCAGTGTTTAAAGAAAGCAGATACTTTTACAATATTTATTTTTACTTGCATGGCAGTTGTCAGTTTGGAATAAAGGGATTTATCTATGTTTATGGGCGTGTTTTAAAAACTTTAAATGTTTAAAGTTTATTTTTTCCTGTAAGAGTTGAGTGACCTTTTGTTTGGAGGCTCAAATTGAACCAGACAGTAAATTGTGCGAGTGTCTGTATTATTTCGTTTTCCTACAAATTAATATGGTGTGTGCCAAAATTCCTCTCCTCTCCTCTCCTCTCCTCTCCTCTCCTCTCCTCTCCTCTCCTCTCCTCTCCAGCATGACGGGGCTCCTGCTCCTGTGTCTGCTCCTCCTGTGTCAAGGTCAGGGGTCATCAGCCTGCCCTCACCTCTGCTCCTGTCACGGTGGTCTGGTGAACTGCAGCAGCAGGTCTCTCACCTCCTCCTCGCTGCCCACCAGTTTCCCTGCTGGGACCACCTCCCTCCGTCTCCACACCAACCTGCTGACCACGCTCCCTAACGGCCTCCTGGACAACTTGAGCTCCCTCCGCTCTGTCTCCCTTCATGGTAACCCCTGGGTGTGTGACTGTGGCGTCCTCTACCTGCGAGCCTGGCTGCTGCGTCAGCCCGCCAGCACATCCCACCTGGGCGTCAACTGCAGCTCCCCTCCCAGTTTGAGAGGGCGACTGGTGGTGTATTTAACTGAGAAGGAGGTGCTGGAGTCCTGCCACTACTGGTACTGTGACCTGGCTTGGGCCTCCCAGGTGTGTCTGTTTGTGTTTGTGGTGGTGCAGGCGATTCTGCTCGTGGCCCTCATCGTGTTCCTGAGGAGATTCGAGAGGTTGTCCAAAGAGGCGAGGAGAACCAAAGAGGAGAGCTTCACAGCCGGGGAGGATCCGAGGGAGAACGAGTACTCACTTATGAAGGACAGCAGCATCTGAGCATGTTGACATGCACAACTTCCCTTCTTTTTTTCAGTCTTATCGTTTTTCCTCCGAGTGTTATCATGTGGGGAAAACGCTTCCTGTTCTTCATGTGAAATATTCGTCTTATCATATACATAATGATATCAAGAATAATATTTGGTGAATAAAATGTTAAATATGTAGTGAGTGGTACATTTAACACTTCTTCTTCTCTAGTGAACAAACTATGTAAGACATTTGAGAACTTAATTTTTGTCATTAACCAGTCAAAAATATTCTTTAACAGCTGATAATCGTATTACTGGGATTGTAGTCACGTCAATTTGAATGCAATTATACAGTCATGCCTCTCCTCTCTGTGACATGCATTTAACATGTTTAAAGCAACATAGTAAATTTAGACATGTACAGTAAAGTCTATACATTTGAACTCATTTCACTCACTTCCATTAATATATTTGAATTCAGATGTGAAATATGTAATACCACATGTTAAGGCCACACAATGATCACACAAAGAAACAACACTGAAACTTTCTACCTGAACCAAAACCCACGTGTTTGAATGATCAGATTTCGGTTTTCTTTCTTCATAGGATGTCTCGGGTTAAATTACTCTTTTTCTGTGCTCCTACTCAAGACTTTCAGTTGCTTTATTAATGGATGTAAGAGGAATTCAAATAATAATTTAAGCTTGAATAAGAAATGGTTATGTCAATTTTATGTTTTTCTGACGGCCCTGTATTTTATTTCAGATCTAGTCATTTGCAATTTTCTATTAATCTTTTGTGTAATTTCTTCATCATAAAAATATCAACTTATATTGACTGTACCATGTTTTAACGTTTCCCACTTATAATATTACATATTTGAATTCGAAACTGTTTTCTAATCGATTTCATTGCATTATGGACTAAATCAATAAAGATATTTAACAGAAAATAAAATGGATTCTTTTGTTTCATCTAAATCAAATTGATATATTTGCTGGTCGGCTGATTTTTCATTCTTCATGTGCTACATTGTTATTTCCAACACATAAATACACACTAATCCATAAATTCTATATTAATGATGATTATGATGATTAAAAACCACAAAACCAATATGTCACGTAGGAGGATTCTTTTGTAATCATTTGTGTTCGTACCGGAACCTTTCTTCCAAGACGACGTTTCATCGGCGGACACTTTTAACTGACGGACACACGTATGTTTACACGTGATATTCGTGCAGAGCAGGATTTCCACACATGGGAAGTTTAAATTTGTGAACTTGTTGTTTGACCTGCTGAAAAACTAAGGTTTGTGTTTTATATCAATCACAAAGATTCACTGTAGCGTGTGAAATCCGTTAAAAGACATTTATAGCTGGAGTTAGCTCGTTAGCTCGTTGCTTTGTTTGACAAAGTGTCAGTTCAGCATTACTAGTTATTAAGTACGTGTTGTTTTTACGTGTTAATTTCCAGACGTCGGTGTAAAATGGGTAAACTGAGGAAGAGGCACAACTGGAAGGGGAGACAACAGACTGACAGTCCACAAGCAGCAGAGGAGGACAAGGCTGATGAGGTTGTGGTTGAACTACAGGGTAAGACTTCATCCATAGACCTGTCCAAACATCTGGGACCTGAACTGAACTGAGGATTGATACTGTGTGTTTAGAAAAATATATATAATATTTATAAGTTCTATTTGTGAAAACAGATTTATTCATAAAGCACCTTTCATACACAGATGTAGCTTCAAGGTGCTGTACAGGGACATTCAATAAAAACAACACAGAGACAACATTTAAAGAAAAGTATAAACAATCAGAAAGCACAGTTTATAACAATTTCAAGCAAACTTAAATATTAAAAAGAGGTAATAGCAATGAATCTGTATCAAAATCTAGTTGTAAGGGAAGAAAATACAAATAGATCGAGGAAGGGGATAAAATTAAAAATAGAATGAAATACAATGATGACTTTATAAAATAGCTTAGTTAAAGGCACTTATGAATAATAAATCGTTTTAAAAATTGCTATGGGTGAAGTATTCCTAAGATCATCAGGCAGTTTGTTCCAGATCTGTGCTGCATAGTGACTGAAAGCTGCTTCTCCAATTCAATGTACCGGGTCCAGATGAAAACCCCAGAACTTTGACGTGTAATATCATGTTGGATTAACAGGGAGATTTTGATTACACGGTGTCATATGTATGTTTATTCTTCAGATGGAGACAGACGCAAAGGTGTAGATAAGAGCAACGCTTTGGTCCTCCCATCCAACAAAGCCAAGAAGAAGAAATCCTCAGTGACGCAAGTTTCCAGAAGAAAGCCCCTCACCAAGAAGCAGAAGAAAGAGCTGCAGAAAGTGCTGGAGCGCAAAGAGAAGAAAGCTCAGGTGAGAGACAGATTTAAAACAGCAGGTTCCGACAAAACTGAGCGGCTTTAAGAAGAGACTTGTTTCTTTTACAATGGTGTACAAGCAGTATTGTGTTGTTTGTAGTTGTCCTTAAATTTCACACATCACAACTGTCTAAAATACAGGCGCAAAAATGTACAGGTTTGTGGTTGAGATCAAAATGATGATGTTTGATGTGTGGTTTGACCTTTGACCTGTGACTACTGAGAACTTATGTAATAATGTTGTAATGACTAGTTGCAGATTGTGTGATGTTTTCTAGATATTTATTCTTTGATCATAGTTTTAAGACTTCAGTTAGGAGTTTTTGTGCTTAGACAACCTACCCATGTGTTTTGTAGAGAAACATGTATTTTCTATTATTTTTGGTAGCAGTTTATAAATGTGTTACAGAAAATGAGAGATGATCTGAAATGAGTGAGAAAGAGAAACAAAGATATAGATTTTCGGTGACGGTACTTAAATTCAGGTGTAATTATTATGTGCTACTGTAGAAAACTTCTTAAATCTATTCCTACTCGGTTATTCACTGTAACTCACTCTGTGTAAGATTATCATACATTACTGGAAATGTTAAAAATGTAGTAATACGATCAATTCAAATGACCAGATCACAACCAGCTAATGTGTCGCTCTGTGTGTCCCGTCCAGAGAGCAGACATCCTCATCAAACTGGCTGAGGTGCAGATTCCAGAGTCTGAGATTAAGCTGCTGTACACCACGGCCAAAATGGGAACAGGGGACAAAATCTACCAGTCTAAAAAGTAAGTGCATGAAACCAACATAAGCAGGAGGAGGATGTGTTGAAAGTGAGGTCGGTGTTTTAAATTCTTTGGGTAATTTTCAGTTCACTGGATGAAATAAAAGAAGGAGACTCAGGTCCAATGGTCAGCAGCGTCAGTGGAGCGAACAGGAAAAGAAAATGGAAAATAGAAGAGGAAGATGACGAAGAGGAACAAAAGGCCGAAGAAAGCAGTGACCTGGACACTTCCTCTGATGATGATGATGTGGAAGGAGCGGATGAAGACGTGAATAAATCTACAGAGATGGATGAAGCTAAGGAAACCACACCTCCATGTCAGGAGCCAGAGGACAAAGAGGGAGCGAAGAAAGAACAAGCAAAACCAGAAGAAAATGGACAGAGTGAGAAGAAAGTTTCAGATCAAGAGAAAGTCCAGAACAAGATACTGTCGCAGCCAGCAGTCTTCATTCCTGTTGACAGATTACCAGAAATACAGGTGTGTGCTCATTGTGTGTGGGTTTGTTGTCTGTGTGTGTATGTGTGTTTTGGCTGATCGCTTTATGTGTGTTTCTATCTGATTCTGCAGGAGGCTCGTCTGAAGCTTCCTGTGTTGGCAGAGGAGCAGGTCATCATGGAGGCAGTGAAAGAAAACCCCTGCATCGTCATCTGTGGAGAGACAGGAAGTGGAAAAACCACTCAAGTGCCTCAGTTTCTGTATGAAGCTGGTTACGCCAGGTAGTTTATCCTCTTAACCGGACAATCCTTCGATGTTTCACTGGGGTGTTGTATAGAAAAAGTTTACATGTGGATATATTTGAATTTAAGTGTGACACATGTGGTCTTCATATTTTTTATCTTGTTTCCTGCAGTGAAAGTGGGATTATCGGCATCACAGAGCCGAGACGAGTTGCAGCTGTCAGCATGTCCCATCGAGTGGCCAAAGAGATGAACCTGTCCACACGGTAACAAAAATAATGCAGATTTGAATCAAATGTATAAAGGAAAATCTATTTAATAGTCTTTAATAACTGTTTATTCTGTGCTCAGCGTTGTGTCTTACCAGATTCGATATGAGGGGAATGTGACGGATGAAACCAAAATCAAGTTCATGACAGATGGTGTTCTACTGAAGGAGGTCCAGAAGGTACCATCTTTACTCTTTAGTTATTTAAATAAAATATGGTGATCACATGGTGGCAGATTATTGGACCTACTGATATTTCTAACTCTAAAGGTGCATTCAGGTAACTACTGTTGTCCTGCATTTCTTAGGAGAATAAGTTTGTGTTAGATTTCTCAACATTCTCAAGTGTATATATCCAGAAAACAAATCCCCTAATATCTTCACCAACATGGTACATTGATATTCATTTATCTAAAAAGGTTTTTTGTGTTTCCTGTGAGTGTTTGTTTTATTGTCACTATCATAACTTTAATACTATCTTGTAAAAAATCAAACAATGTCCTGACAGGATAGTGACGCAGTAGTAGCTTAGTTCAGGCCGACTAGTTTAAGTAAGTTAGTCAGTTTGACCAGTCACCAACAACAGTAATAGACTTTGTTATAATACACTGTACATTACATCTATGTGAGTCTTTTTACTGCTTTGATATTATTTCTTTCTTGTCTCTCAGGATTTCCTGCTGAAGAGATACAGTGTGATCATCATAGATGAAGCTCATGAGCGGAGCGTGTACACAGACATCCTCATCGGACTGTTGTCTCGCATCGTCCCACTCAGAAACAAGGTAAACCACAGTCTGACGTGTGAAAGCTCAGACTCAGACTCACAGATTTCTGTTTCATCAACTGGTTGTTTCACTCTCCGCAGAAACAAATGCCCATGAAGCTGCTGGTCATGTCCGCCACTCTGCGGGTTGAAGATTTCACCGAGAACCTGAAGCTGTTTCGGACGCCTCCACCCGTCATCAAGGTGGACGCTCGCCAGTTCCCCGTCGCTATCCATTTCAACAAACGCACCCCGCTGGACGATTACACCGGAGAGACTTTTCAAAAGACCTGCAAGATCCACCGCATGCTGCCTTCAGGTGCACATACACATGTTCACTTTTAACAGATTTTGTAGGTTTTTTAACTTTCACGTTTGTTTACTACAAAACTCCACCGACCTATGGAGGTAAAATTACAGAATCTGAGAATAACAAACCTCTTTTTTAGTCTTTTTTAAATGTAGTCAGGACAATAAACAGGAGTAAAGAAGTCAAATAGTTACACACACTAACTACCACCCTGATGTTGGCGTCCTTCAGGTGGAATCCTGGTGTTTCTGACAGGTCAGGCAGAGGTTAACGGTCTGTGCAGGAGACTGAGAAAAGCTTTCCCCTTCAGAAAGAGTAACACAACCACTGGTGAGTGTAACACACACACACCTGTGTCCTTTCACGATCTGACATATCTGTGGGCAGTTATTTATTGACTTGTTTTTGTGTTCAGGTGAAGATGAAGACACCTCAGAGGCCACGGGGAAGTTTAAGAAGAACAAACAGAAGAAGAATGTCGTAAGCCATCTTTTAATAGAATGCCATATAAAGTCAAAATTCCTTTATTTGTGTTTTTTTTTTGATAAATATTGGTTGTGTACATATCTTAAGAGTTCTCTCTGTCCCCAGTCTCTGCCCCGTATCCACCTGGATAACTACTCTGCTCTGCCGGTGGATGAAGGGGACGAGGACCGAGAGGCGGGGATCAGAGACGAGTACGACTCGGACCTAGAATACGGAGACGATCCTGACAATGCAGGTGAGCTCCTCCGGTCCAGAGCGAACATTCTTCCAAGCCAGTTGTTTATATTTCACATCCTGACAAACTCTGCCCTGTGTTTTGTGTCTGCAGAGGAGAAGGCTGACCCGTCCATTCCTCTCTATGTCCTCCCTCTGTTCTCTTTGTTGGCCCCAGAGGAGCAGGCGAAGGTGAGATGAAACTTTTGGAACTAAAACATGAATGATGAAGATTTGAAGAGTGAAAATGAGAACAGAAAGATTGAAGATATTAAAGTAATGATGTAATGTTACTGATAATCAATAGGATACAATAGAAAATGTGTGTTCTTCTTGACTGTAGGTGTTCAGGCCCCCCCCTCCTGGTACTCGTCTGTGTGTTGTCGCCACCAACGTGGCCGAGACGTCTCTGACCATCCCTGGCATCAAGTACGTGGTTGACTGCGGTCGAGTTAAGAAGCGTTTCTACGACCGGGTGACTGGAGTGTCATCCTTCAAAGTCACGTGGACCTCACAGGCCTCCGCCAATCAGAGGGCAGGTAGATCGGGAAGAACAGAGCCGGGACACTGCTACAGGTTGAGACTTTGAAACCTTGTCATAACACAAATGTTTTCTTTAGTTGAGGAGGATTCACAAACCTCTGTGTCTGTTTCTGCAGGTTGTACTCGTCTGCAGTGTTTGGAGATTTCAGTTTGTTCTCAGAGGCAGAGATCACCCGCAGGCCTGTGGAGGACCTGGTTTTACAGATGAAGGACCTCAACATAGAAAAGGTCAGTAAAACAACTCAAACATACCTGCAGGATTCAGAGTGAAATGCTGCTGGCTGATTCAAAGACGGCTTCATATATTCTGTTTGTGCAGGTGGTCAACTTCCCGTTCCCCACGACTCCCTCCACTGAGGCTCTTGTAGCAGCAGAGCAGTTGTTAATCTCATTGGGAGCTTTGAAAGAGCCGCCTCACAATGAAAGGTGGGTCTGTTCAAGATGATAGGATAGTTGTGTGGCTCTTACAGAGAAGCGAAGTAATATCAACTTTGTCCTGATCAGATAAATTGAGCCAATTATTCCTCATATCACATGTCCACACTTTCTTTTTACGATCAGGGTAAAAGAGATGCAGCGAGCGAGGCTGAGCTCTCCCATCACCCCCCTCGGCAGAGCAATGGCTTCATTCCCCGTGTCACCCCGTTACGCTAAAATGCTAGCACTCGGGAAGCAGCAGGATTGTCTGCCATACGTCATCGCTGTGGTAGCAGCCATGACAGTCCGGGAGATCTTTGAAGACTTTGACAGGTGAGGACACACACGAAGGAGTAGGCACTTCCAGTGCCTTGTTAAATTTTAACCTGGAGCTTCAAATGTGTATAGATTAACTGAGTTAAATATGAAATGTCATATCATGCAGCCTTATCTTGTTTTTATACTCATGTCAAGTTTCTGTTTCTCAGACCTGCAGGAAGTGAAGATGAGAGCGCCACTCTCGCACAGCGTCGAGCTCGGCTGGCCCAGATGAGGAGGCTGTGGGCTGGGCAAGGAGCCTCACTCCAACTGGGCGACCTCATGGTCATGCTGGGTGTGTTTGCTAGTGTGAATTGTCCTGTAACTTATGAGAAACTGCATCAGGTTATCTGTTCAGATGTAAAGGTTTTAAAGGAGGATCTTTGTTTTAAATGAATGAACTGAGACTTGATTGAGGAACAGTTGTTGGGAATTCATAAAAATCTATGATCAGATTTTATTTAACAGAAGTTTGTGAAATGGTTTCGATTTAAGTGAGATATAAAAAAATCTATATATACCAAAAAGTTGTCGCTGTTCATAACTTTTTATAGTATGATAATGTTGTTTAACCTTATGTCTGTATTCATGTGACTGCAGGTGCAGTTGGTGCTTGTGAATTTGCCGGCTGTACTCCCAAGTTCTGTGAGGAGAACGGCCTGAGGTATAAAGCCATGGTTGAGATCAGGAGGCTCAGAGGGCAACTCACCAACACAGGTACAAACATGCTACAAACACAGAAAACCTAACACAAACACCTGCTGCAGGAACACAACAGAAAATCATCCGTGTTCTTTTCTCCAAGTGAACGCAGTTTCTCCAGAAGTGGGAGCATTTGTGGATCCTAAGATGACTCCGCCGAACGCGCAGCAGGTGGTTTGCTTGCGGCAGATTGTTCTGGCTGGACTGGGAGACCATCTTGCACGGCATGTGCAGATGGAAGAGATTCTGGATCCAAAATGGAAGAATGGATATAAGGTAATATACACTGGAGACTGGGATTTCTGTGTGTTATCCTGTTCCTTCACCCCCTCATCTTTATGTGCTTTTGTTCTTAGACGTGTCTGATGGACGACCCAGTGTTCATTCATCCCTCATCGGCACTGTTCAAAAAGCTGCCAGAGTTTGTCGTCTACCAGGAGGTCATGGAGACCAGCAAGATGTACATGAGAGGTAAAACATCTCGGAGAGAGTCAGTAAAGCTGCTTTCAGACATGAACTCTGCAGATCCTCCGAATTTTAGACCTGATAGACAGAGAAACATGATCTTGATTGATGTGCACATGTTTTGGGGGATTCAGGGTGACTTCAACTTTCTCAGGATATCAACTCCAATGTCACAAATTATGTCCATATATATGTGTATATATAGATATATCTCATGTGTAAATTGCAACCCAAACTTTTAATGCTGCTGCTAATTGTCCAAAACAGTAACATAATATTGATAAACAGCAGGAGTCAAGTTGAAGCCAGCAGCAAATGTCAGAATAGTAATAGGAGAGTAATGTAAATATATTGCACAATAATATACACCTGTTTTTCCTCAAAATGTGTCAACAAGCCACATTTCTACACTAAAATAAAGTTTGTATTGTATTGTTACAGCTGTTATTGAAACTTGATTTGCAGGCTGATAGTTTCACCTTGTTACCTTCCTTCCTGTTTCTGTCAGGTGTCTCAGCAGTAGAAGCAAATTGGGTCCCACAGTTCCTGCCTCAGTACTGTCACTTCGGCCCCCCCCTGGAGTCTCCGGCCCCATGGTTCTGCTCGTCCACCGGCACCATCAAATGTCACCGTTCAAGCACCTTCTGTAAGTTCTCAACAGCTGAGCACCACAGCTGTGTTTCTGCTGAAAGTCGTGTGCCTACATTTGAGTGATCACTGTTGTCCTCTCCTGCAGTCCGTGTGGCGTGGCAGCTGCCAGCAGTAGAGATGGATTATCCCGACAGCCTGGACCGTTACAAACTGTTTTCCAAGTTTTTCCTCGAGGGACAGGTACTGCAGCAAAACCTGAAAGTTCAACATCTCTGTCAAGTCGTCACTTAAGACTCAACTGGGCGTGAAAACTAATCTGTAACTGTCCTAACACTTCAAAAAGTATTTGTTGCCTTACCAACTGTTATTTGTAGCCTTAATAACACATTAACACTCACCTCACTATAACAACTCATTATAATTATATCCACCAAATATAAATAACTGTCAGTATAAAACAAATCAATCCAAAATGTGTTTTCTAACATGTTATTCCAGGTGCATTGCTCTGTGTGCTAAAACAAAATGCACTAGAGTTAAATAGAAATAGGAAAACATTTTATAAAAACCTCAAATCTGAATCTGAAATTCAGAACTGGTCCAAAATCTACAAAAGAAGCAAAGCAGTGGAATTCAGAAAGGAGCTCTTGTGTTATGTGAACTGATGTTTGCTTGGTCCCGTCTGCAGGTTTGTCCTAACCTAAAGAAACACACTGGTCACCTTCTCTCAAACCCCTCCATCATGTTGAAAACATGGGCAAAGTAAGTTGATTCTCTCCCACACATACAATCATTTCATGATTTTGATCAATTAACAAAATGCTTAAGATAAAGGACTGTTCTTTTATTATTGTGTCTTATTATCTGTTGTAGACTTCAGCCCAGGACGGAGGCTCTGCTGGGGCCGCTCTTGACAAAGGGAGTGGACTGCAGAGACGCTCTTCTCTCCGTCTGGAAGACTGAAGATAAATGTGAGGATTAAATATGTTTGTTATAACTTGTCTGATAAACCCTCTCGTTATCTAATCACGTTTTTTCCTCGTGTATTTTTCTTTTCTTCCAGTTCTGTTGTCGGCGTACTGTCAGTGGCTTCCGGAATCCGTGCATCAAGAAGTAGCCCAAAGCTGGCCTCCTGTATAAAGGCAGAAATCATATCATGGTGTTTTGACCTGAGACTTGTATTGACCTGCAGATGGGTAGAACCCCTTTCTTCACTGTGGAGGGGCTTCTTCACACTCATCTGTTTTGTTTTAGTGTAACCGCCACCCCACAACAAAGTCTTTTCACCATTTTGTATTTTATACACTGCATCTATGATTTGTACAGTTCTGTCAGGAAGACAGTGTTTCACCTAGAGTTCTATAATGACTTTTAACTTGTTTGTCAGAGTGCTGCTGTCAGTTCTAAATGTCTGATCTGGTCTTCATAAGACTCATTAAAACTAAGAAGCTCTGACCCCAACTAGCGTGTGATTCATTCATACTGTGTGTAAACTCTGGTTGAACTCCACCACTCATACACATCACTTTATTATTCATAAAGAGCCACTTTCACCCTGTAAGAACAGATGTAAACAGTTTGTCTTTGGAGGAGCTTTGTCAACAAGATCCTTATGATGTCAGAAGAGTTATAACGGCTGAGTGTCAGAGACATACAATTGTGAAGCTGAAAGACACTACCAGGACATTTACCATTCGGGGAGTGACTAATGAGATTCCGCTCAGAAATCAGTTTTAAAGTCAGGAGCAGCAGCTTAAAAACAAACTCACAAGGTCAATTATTATCATTAGCTGTTCTGGACCTTTTGATCATTTCACATGATCTTCAACACACAGTGTTTACCTGGTTGTCATTTGCTGAGAACTGTATACATTCATGTTCGACTTAACCTCTGATCGTGGAACGAACTGAGAGTTTCAGAAACTAAGGGCCAAATTAATCATTTGCCTTTAAAACAGCAGCAATTCTCTTCTTGTTCACAGTTTTTAAGAAATAAATGATATAATCCTTGATTGATCAACATGGGTAAAAGTCTGCTATAACAGCAGCCCAAGTACAGAATGAATACAGCTACAAAAAAAAGAGAATAGAATGAAATATATATACACAGCAATTAGACACTTTACATTACATCATTTTTATCCAAAGCAATTTACAATAAGTGCATTAGACCACGAGGGTACAAACCCAGAACAACAAGAGTCATGAAAGTACATTAGATCAAAAAAGCCAAACTACAAAGTGTAACATATAAGTGCAACTAACTAATAACTTTTTATTGGTTGTAACTGAAATATAAAGTAGTGCAAATGCAACAGACAATATACTATACAGAGGACGTATAGTGTTGTATAATATTGAATATATGTGTTCTGTGGAAAATTTCGAATCAGCCCAAGCCATTGTAATGTTCTTTGGTCTCTCATCTTTGTTATTTATATAATCTACAATGGAAATTTATTTTATTTTTATATTTATAAAATAAATACATTTCATATTTATATTTTTTATATATATGTTAATTAAACTAAACTACAAAGAGGAAGCAGTTTATGAGAAAGTCCCCTTTTCAAAAGCTTACTCTGATTGGCTGCCGACATCTGTGTCGTCATTTCCTCTTTCCGGCTCGTACTGTTTCCGGAAGAAGCAGAAGAGAAACAGTGCAAAAATCCGTAGCTCCTGTGTGATAGTTTCTAAAAAAAGGCAGAACAGACATTTCTCCAGTGGACTGAGCAGCAGAGACCAGACCTGTCAACATGGTGAGTATCCGCCCGCCCGTGTTCACCGCTGAAGAAGAATCAGTGTCTGAACTCAGCGTAGTTCAGAGTTTAGCTCGTGAAGCTACAACATCAACAACAACATGACGACAGCAGCAGGAAGATGCGCTGTCATGGTGAAACTAGTCCAGTCAGCTCCACTACAGCAAACACCGTGGCTGTGTTTCTACTGTCTGAGTTTGATTTGTTTGTTCCACAGTTTTCCTTCCAGGTCTTCGACCACCCGATGTCCCGGGGCTTCCAGAACCGCTTCTCCACTCAGTACCGCTGCTACTCGGTGTCCATGCTGGCGGGACCCAACGACCGCTCCGACGTGGAGAAAGGAGGCAAAAGTGAGAGTTGCTGGAGGAAATGTGGAGAAATGTTCACACATCCAGTCACTTTAAAGGGACAGTTCACCCAAAGATGACAATACACTCATTATCTAATCACCACTGTGCTGATGGAGGGGTGGGTGTTCACTTCTGGAGTTTCAGGGGTAAACAGCGTTGCAGCCAAATCCAATACAATTAAAGTAAATAGTGACCACTTCCTCAAACGTAAAAAACTACAGAAAAGAACATAACGTGCCTCCATACTGCTCCTGTGGCGAATGTGAGGAATGTACCATAAGCCCTTTAAATTGTTAAATATAGCTACGTAAATGATAATAAGTCAGAACCCCTGTGTGAATGCAGGGATTCCCAAATCACACTCCAGATTACAATTAAATAAATTATTCAAGTTTTAAATGCCACTAACAAAGTAACTACGTATGTCAGTTAACTGTAATGGAGTGAAAAAGTGTGGTATTTCCCTCTTGACATGTAGTGGAGGCAAGTACAATCTAGTTCTCGTATATTTTGACCAGGATTATACTCAATGTAGAACTATGTCATGATTTTTTTATGCTTTCATAATTTTATCTCTTAGTCATTATATTTATGGCTCAATGATATTTATTAGAATGTATGTTGTTCCTGTCTCAAATATTTATTTGTCTTCTTTTCAGTTATAATGCCACCGTCAGCTCTTGACCAGCTCAGTAAGTGCAACTGAAATCAAACATCTCCTAATTAAAAAGTAAAGTCCTGTATGTATGTATGTATGTATGTACAGTTCATGTTTCTTATCTATCTCCACCTTTCCCCTGTACAGGCCGGCTTAACATCACGTATCCAATGTTGTTCAAGCTGACCAACAAGAACTCGGACAGAATGACACACTGTGGTGTTCTGGAGTTTGTGGCAGACGAGGGAATCTGTTATCTGCCACACTGGGTAATAAACAGAAACAAACTCATTGTTGATGTCACAGAGATGAAAGTGTCTGTTGTCACCAATGGTTCAGTGGTATTCTTCATAAGTAGAAGAAGAGTTATATCGAATTGCTATTTTATATTTTATGCAAATAGCAGTAAAGATATAATCTTATAAATCTACAAGTAAAAGGAAAACATACTAAATACAAAAACTTGGAATTTAGGTAACTATGAAAAATGCTGGATGGGATTTTTAGGAGTATGACTGATGCAGAGAGATAAAATCTTAGTACATGTTTTTTATTGTGTCTGAACTGTTCTCTCTTTATTAACTGCATTAAGCTACTATGTAAAGCAGAACTGATATTTGCTTTATTTCCTTCACTGCAGATGATGCAGAATCTCCTGCTGGAGGAAGGAGGATTGGTGCAAGTGGAAAGCGTGAACCTCATGGTGGCCACCTACTCAAAGTTCCAGCCACAGAGTCCCGACTTCCTTGATATTACGAACCCAAAGGCAGTGTAAGAATGATGAGTTGAGGAATATAAGTTCACCCTTCGTCACATTTGGTGTTAAACGAAAATGATCAACTGAGCTGTCATGTTATTACAGACTGGAGAATGCTTTGAGAAACTTTGCCTGCTTGACAACTGGTGACGTCATAGCTATCAACTACAATGAAAAGGTAAATCAGTGTATTCAGATTAGTGTATTCCGATTATGTGAATCTGTATTTGTCTTGTTAGTACTGAATAAAGGAACCTATGTTTGTTTCAGATATATGAGCTGCGAGTAATGGAGACCAAGCCAGATAAAGCAGTTTCCATCATTGAGTGCGATATGAACGTAAGATCCTCCGTTTTATTACAGACAAGAGTAAATTATTCAGTTTAGTTAATTGTGTTTAACTCTGAGTGTGACTCGGTTTCTCAGGTGGATTTCGATGCTCCATTGGGTTACAAAGAGCCTGAACGACGACCTCAGCACCAGGAGGAACCAACAGTAAGGACCAAACATTACCTGTACACTTACTGCGTTTGTGCTCTGAACAGTTAAATAAAGCTCTTTACTTCACAGGAGGAGGAACCAGATCCCAGCAGTTATGCAGACATGGACATGGGATTCAGAGTGAGTAGATATGGCTGTTGGTAGATAAAAATCTTTATGATCAATGATAACCGGATGCAATCTAACTTTGAATGTGTCTCTAATGCTCAGGCTTTCACGGGTTCTGGTAATCGTTTGGATGGTAAATTAAAGGGAATCGAGCCCAGTCCCGTTCCTCTCGCTCCAAGTGACATTAAAAGGTGAAAAGATGTTCAGTTTGATATATGAAGTAGCCTTACAGTTTAATATTGTAACACAATGATTTAACTATTCAACATGATAAGATTTATTTTATGCCTTTAATACACAACTGATGATAAACACATGATTTATAGAATGATTATAATGTTTGTAGGTAGATTGGTGATCTGAATTGAGACAATGTGATACTTTGATGCATCTCAATTCTGATGCACACTGTTGTAGATGCTAACAAAGTTCTTATGGTCAGTGTGTGTGCTCAACTGTCGCCTTGTTCTTATGTCATATGACATGGTCGATTTAACAGCAGATGTAATTCCCAGTATGGTGATTTAACCAACTGCAAACTGCAACAATAAACTCAGCCTGGCTCGTGTTGTCTGGCTTCTAGGAATCATCATAATATTTTCTTTTTACTATTGCACTGTCTTAAAATCATATCTTTTATCACACAGAGGGATTCCCAACTACGAATTCAAAGTCGGCAAAATCACCTTCATCAGAAACTCAAGGCCTCAGCCCAGGAGATTTATAGATGATGTAAGAAAGGAATGGATGATGTTATTGCCTGTTTAACATTTTGACTAGTGTGTATTTGTAGTATTTTAATTCCTCCTAAATCATTCTGCTAATTAACTACATTTATCTCTTAATTCTCTCAGGATGATGCATTGAACAGATTCATCGCCTTCTCGGGCGAAGGACAGTCACTACGCAAGAAGGGCAGAAAGCCTTAAAGAAAGTGGAGAGCTGGGTTAGAATGATCATATGTATTATCACCTTTAACAGTAAAAATAACTGGTCTTCAGACGCATTGGCGTAATATCAGATTGATTTCATATATATCAGGTTGATTTTTTTTTCCCACTTCATAATTGTTTCAATTGTAAAGCTCAATTTGAATATGATAAATGGAAATTTGGAGCAATAATAGCTCTAGACTTGCATTGTAATTATACAAAAGGGGATGTTTGATTATTTTCACCCTGAGTTATAGGGATACATTACAAGTTGTTTCCTATTTTTCCTGGTTTATTTATAGACAAAATGAATAAAGGATTGTGTTTTGCAGTTAATTCATTGTATCCTCTAATTAATTGTTTGTTATATTATTTCTGTAACTCTGGCATTTTTCTAAACTGGCGTTCAAGTTATTCATTTCAGAATAAACAGATGAAGACTGTGCCTAGTGGATAGAAGTATTTAATTATTAAATACTTATTTAGTTTTAACTAAGTAAGTAATAATGATGTAAGTACTTAATAAAGCCAATAGATGACAGAAGAAATTGGAAAAACCATTAAGTGTCTTTACTTGTCCGGCACAGGTATTTAACTTAAATTAAAAGCAGAGAACTTTAAATAAATTGGATAAATCTTCGTTAGTAATTAAAAGATCTCATGTGATATTTAAATTAGCTTTCTACAGTAATTTATTGTCCTGAGTGAGTTTCAAAGTAAGTGTCGCTGAAGTGTGTGGTTTGTGCTTTTACTGTGAAAAGAAGTCACACCGGAAGTTCCCTTCCATTCAATCTTCCGCGGCTAAGCTAAGTTAGCAATGGACCAATCTGGAGCAGCACCGTGGAGGGTAACGAATTAAAAACATTAACTATATTGTAAATTATGCTCTTAGCTTAATGAAGTGATTCAGTGTCTCCTGCCTTGATCTTAATCCCGAACTAAACTGTTAGCAAGGTGAGAAGCTAACCGATGCTAAAGTGGCAAAGTAACCTTAGCTAGCTGCCGATCACCAGTGTCAGACTCAGCAGGAGGTTTAAACAGGAACCCGCTGTTTTTTACCTCGTGTATTATAAACTGTGACATTTAATGTAGCGCGTCAAATAAAAAAATGCAAACTAGATAATTGTAACTGAAGACTGGCGACCTTTGGTGACCTCAGGGGGGCGCTGTCAGAAAACAGTTACACACACATCAGATTTTGCATTATAAGCAAAACAAATATTGCCTGATTTTTCAATACAGCTTTTTTTGCATGTTATTTGTATGTAATTCCAGTTCTGTTTCAGAATGGCTCATTTTCAAAGTCTCTTCACGATGCCAATATCCACTAAGAGTTGTATCGGCTCTGGTTTAATCACATTTGTTAGTGAAGACAATTAGTTTTGAATAATGCTGGAAACCTGCTGCACATATCAATCCCACTGCAGGTTGATGTGTATTAAACCCTGAACCCGGTCGCCCACTGTCTCCCATGAGGGATGTAACCAGGGAAGAGGAAGTTGTGCAGCCGTTCAGAAACACAGCAGAATCGGGTTAAAACCGAATCTTAACAAGATAAATCGGTAATGATCTCTGCCCTTGTCCGTTACCTGCAGCCCCCCCGGGAATGTGATGACTACTGGAGTGAATTCAGACACTGCAAAAGCTTGTGGAATCGCTTCCACCACTACTACACTTATGGAACCTTCCCATCCTGCAAGCAGTGGAAGGAGGACTATCGTAACTGCAGTCAGTGGGAGAAACACAAAACCATCGAGGCAAAGGTACGAATGCTTCCACCAAGTCTGCACATCACTTTTGAAACTCTTGAAGCTTCTCATGCGTGTACAAGCCAACTCATAAGTAAATATTCTTTCCAAAATATTTCTGTATTGCAGGAAGCGTTGCAGGCGAGTGAAAGGTGCAGAGTGGCAGAGCAGAGAAAGTTCACCCCGGTGTGGAACCTGAGGCAAGGCCCTCCCAGAGACTGGAACCTGCCCTTGAACCAGGGGAGGCCTCAGGACTAATGGATTTTAACCTGCTGCCTCTGCTCTGGCCGAAGCAAAGTGAACTGAACATACGTAATATATTTAATTTCATGGACATAAAATCCCTATGAGCTACATGCTGGAGACTCTTGGTCACTCACTGCCATCTCAGATTGAGTTCAGAGAGCTGCTGTGTGGAAGCAGATGTGTACAGTATATTCAAACAGTGAGGGCAGCATCTAGTGGCCAATGATGAGGATGGCAACAAATGAATTACATTATAATACCTGTTAAAGCACTTCTGTTTTTTACAGTCATAAGTAATAAGGTATCCACAGCTTTCGTAAACAGAAGCAGAGGATGACTGCACTCACACTTGATTTAACACAGTTTAATATTAATTGTTCCTTGTTAGGGAAGAACAATATATGGTTAAATCATACAGTGGGTACTTACTCAGGATTGTATTTATGTCAACTAAGTAACGGATTGGCTGTGCATGGATTAAAAAAAATTCTACACGAGAATGTACCAAGACTGTTTTGCATCAAGCAAAGTAGTCCTCTCTAAATTAACTCGTTTGGCTGTTTCTGATACTGTAGGTGGTCGTTATTGATGCATTAATGTGGCAGAACTCAGCTGTTATGTTTCAACCCATCCAGAGCTGTGCACTATATTTCAGCCTTATATGATTTAGTTGTGGATTTATCCTTAAATCACAGAATTATTCTGAACAAATTGGATCAATAAAAAAAAATTCAGTTTTATTTTCTTTTTATGTTATACACAGAGATGTGAAAATGGGGGGGGGGGAAACAAGTGGTAATACAGACATGAGAGAGTGGAGGTGACGTCAGCTTCATACGCTTGATGACCATTCACTCCTTCATCTTCACTGTTAGAAAAGCTGCATCCTGATTTATTGAATCATGTACAAACAAGGAGACACTAAATAAACAACAATACACAGTCTGCATCCACAGCTGTGCCCTGTCCATCACTGGGTGTAAACTTTAGTGATGTCATTGTATTTCCCATCCGGAGCTTCATACGTCTTCGGCGGTGAGTAGGCAGGACCCTCGTGACTGAAGGGGAACAGGAGGGGGTCTGGCTTCAGCGCTGCCTGGTACAGCTCCTCAGACTCCAGCTTCAGCTCCTCCAGCGCTTCCCTCTGTGCCTCCAGAGCAAGATCAACAACCTGCATTTCAGCCATGTGCTGCTCCTGCAAGATTAAAGGCAGATGAGCAAATCAAGCCTCCATTAACTGTACATGATGGAGAGCAGAGGCCAGATGCAGCATGTTCTTTAAAAGCATTAGTGATGAAGGTGTAATCAGTAAGTGGTGACCTGTTTGTATAGACTCCACTCCTTCAGCAGCAGGGCTCGACCCTCACTGTGTTCAAATGTCAGCCTCGGTGTAGAGCGGTCCCTTTGTGAGATATAAAAAAACAGTTATAGCCCTTTAGAGCAGCAAGGAAAGAACAAAAGGGTGAGTCGAAGAAAAACAAATTATACAAGAATGCATGTCCATAAAATATATTAAAATTAGTCATTTAAATGTTATTTGTCAGCCTTCAGCTGTTTAAATCCTGTGTACAAAACCAAATTCATATCAAAACAATTGTTTTAAATTTGTTTAAAAATGCTAATAAAAATAATAATATAATGTTCCTCAATACAGTAGTGATTTGAACCCCATTGCAAAATTAGTCTCTGGTCACTGAGGTCAGGTTTCCAGCTGCCAACTGTCTACAACATGTTGACTGTGGATCCAGGGGGCAGAGAATTAGGAAAGTCACATCCTTGGATTAATGAATTTGCTCTCCCTGCTGTTTTCCTTGTGCAACAGGAGTTTCACACTGTTTCTAGACTAAGCACCAGCTGAGGAGTGAGAACATGTATCAAATGATCAATATGTGGCTTCTATCCGTTTTGCAGTTACAATGTCTGGAAATAGACCAGAACCAACGCACCGCCCAATGCAACAGAGATGTTCATTGATACAATTTGGATAATTTCTATTTCTAGTATTTCAAATAAGTTACATCAGCCAGGCATTAAAAACAAAGGCAGTATATTTTCTGTTTGTAGAAGAATACTACTGCCAGCCTTATTCTTTGAAGTACAATTTACTGTTACCACACCCAACACTAGTTAGGGCGGCACTGCCTCAACACAACACACATTTAACCAGCAAAACAGTAAAATATGATGTACCTCGTTTCATCCAAGCATTTGGTTGGAGTGATGAAATCCTCTATTGGGATGTATTCAGGAGGAACCTTTTCCAGCTTCTTCAGCTTCTTTTTCATCCGTTCTCTCAATAACTGGTCCCTTCTTGGGTCCACCTTCTTCTTCTTCTTGGGCTCCGCTCTACAGCACAGAACACCAAGCACAGCGCTGTGTGAGCACTTTCAATCACAAGGTACATGTTGAGACACTGATACTGTGACAGGAAACAAGATATTGTCTGGGCTGTAAACTGTAAAGATTTCTTTGTCGCTGACTTGGAACAAAACTATTTGTTGTACACAGTCTGGACTAGACACCATCATACTCACCATCAAAATATTAGTTTAAAAAAGGTTCAGTGTGTAAGATTTAGGGGAAAGGGATCTATTGGCAGATTGTGAATATAAAATAATCCTATTGGAGGTTTTCACTTGTGTGTTCCATCTAAATTGTACAAATTGTTGTTTCCTCTACCCCAGAATGAACCCTTTATAGTTATATACTTTATATTTACATCAGGATTGGGTCCTCTCTACGGAGGCTGCCATGTTTTTTTTTTTTACAGTAGCCCAAACTTGACAAGCTAAACACCTTTTGAGTTTTTTATGACAACTGAATGCCACAGGTTCTCTAACATGTTTGGAAGGGGATGGTGAGGTGAGGGGTATTCGGCTGCAACATTGAAAGTCACCACTAGATGTCACTACATTCTACACACTGAATCTTGAAGTTCACAGTGACAGTGCCTTAACGTTTGAAGACAGATTGGTCATGTCTGTTTGTTGCAGAGTTTGTATATTTAGAAATGAACTACACATGTCCTTTCCAGACCAATGTCTGTATAGTTGAGTCTGGATCTTACCTCAGAGGAGCAGATGTCTTCAGTGTCATCACCGAAGCAAACCAAGGACTCCTGGAGACAACATGGAGAGGTTCTCCCGACAGGACGCTGCAGAGACGACATACAATGAAGGAGCCAGTGTGTTTGTCGAGCACAGATCTGACAGCAGACACGCCTCCACTCAATAACCTTAGCTAGCTGCGTTAGCTCCGTGTAGCTAACTTCAGTTTTCATCACACTTACCTTGACGCGGAGCCCGGTCGCGACAGAACCCTGCAGACACAGCGCGATAAAGACAAAGACATGTTTCCACTGCGTCTGCGTTCAATTTGAACTCATACTGAAGAGACACAGGCGCTCACATGTAGCCTCACATCACTGGTTTGTCCCTTTGCCTGGGTGAGAGGTGGCGCAGGGTGATGACGTTTGACAGTTTCGCAATTTGACAAGACGCACTTTCGAGTGTTTTATTCTGCTCATTAAAATAAATAAAACTCGTTAAATAAAAAGAAGCCTCACATCAAACTTTGAGTAAAAGTCAAAGAGGTTCATTTTTTAAATTTTGCATTGAATATATCAAGCAAAAACATTTTTTTATATTGAATATTGCTGCACCTTCTATCGTCTTGTAGATAAAAACTAAATGTACTTTATTCTGTCACTAAACAATAATGTTCTGGGGGTGAAATTCAAAAATGTATAATTATTCAGTTTCAGGATAGAGACGTGTTTCTATGTTTTGACAGTGATGTGGTAAAAAGATTCAACATTCTTCGTGGAATAAATTTTTCCATTGGGAAAATCCCACATAAATTTTGTTCAATCATCCGAAGAAAAAAACATTACACTCCAGCCCAGAGGGTGGCGGTAATGCGCCAATAAGCTGCCTGACGACCCTGAAAGCCTTGATAAGAAGAAGAAGCGGTGGTAGCAGTAGAAGAAGAAGAAGTGAAGTGTGTCGGCTGTGGTTCAGTATTTGGGGGAAAGGTCGCAGCAGTGTCCGGCCCTTGTATTGACTCTGGACGGCTCCACAGTGTCACATCAAATAAAGCAGAGGAGAAGGTTGATCGTGTCAGTGGAGGTTTGTTGAATCGTCCTCCTCATCATGGCTCTTCTCAGAGGTTAGTAAACACGTCCCAGCTCTGCTACAACCATAGACTGTGTAGGAGACACACAAGCTGCTGCTGCACCTGGTTAGCAGCTCTGCACATGTCACATTTGCTCATTGGCGTTATTATCAGTGTATTCACACGAAATGTCCTCACTGTAAACTGTTTTATAAAACTTAAAATACATATTTGGGATCACGTCACAGCAATATAGGTAAAAGGTGACAAGATGGAGTCATTCACAGGTCTTTGGTCATTGCATAACTTTCCACACTTATGCAAATTAAAAAATGTGAAACTGATTTATATCCTCTTGTAACAACATGGACATAAAAGCCTGTTAACTTATCACAAAAAATAAAACCTCACAATCACAAAAATAAATTTGCTCCATAATCCCTGAACAATAATACTTTTTATATTCATGTGAAATACTGCGGTTGTATACTTTACTGTGACAAATGAAAATTCAGAAGTAGTTGGTCCCTGTATTCCTGTTTCATGCATCTGATGTTATTTCCACTTTCATCCACTCATCTCAGTCAACTGGCTGCTAGTAAATCCTCACTACGTGTCCTGGCTGTGGTTTAATGGTGGGAGCTGCTGTCACTGCACTAAACTGCTCCTTTTCTCTACAGGTGTATTTATTGTAGCCGCCAAGCGCACTCCGTTCGGTACCTATGGTGGCGTGCTGAGGGATCACAGTGCCACAGATTTGGCCGAGCATGCCGCCAAAGCTGCCCTCGCTGCAGGGGCCGTCGCACCAGAGCTCATAAACAGTGTCATCATGGGGAATGTCATGCAGGTAACTCAAATTCAACATGCCAGTGGTCCGATTCAAAAAGATCAAAAGTGCCTGTTCATACGTACTTGTTTGTATGCTGACTAGTGTTGTGTCTTCTTCTAACCCTCTAATATCAGAGCTCATCAGATGCACCATACATCGCTCGTCATGTGGGTCTGAGGTGTGGGGTTCCCATCCCAGTTCCTGCACTCACTGTGAACAGACTGTGTGGATCTGGTTTCCAGGCCGTCATCAGTGGTGCTCAGGTAAAAACAAAAAAGGAATACAAATGTACAATAAACCATAGTATTAAACACTCAGTGGCCACTTTATTACATACACAGGTACACTCTAATAAAATCCAATACAACTGGTTTACTTTTATATTACTTATGTTGTTTAGTTTTTGTTTATGCTGCTGTAAAAGTGTTGTAAAATATATGTTTTTGAGATGAGGTCATTGTTTGAGTTGATGTTGCACGGGACTGCATTATATCAAGTGGTGTTCCTGATATTTTCTACACAAACACATAATAAAGAAATATTGAAAACACAATAGACCATTTCCAATGCTTTTAATTGTGACCTAAAAAAAGTAGAACGTATCTTTTGCCTTGGTGCTCCAAAACAAAAAACCTTTTACTTTGTGTGTTTGCAGGAGATTTGCCTGAAGGAGTCGGAGGTGGTGCTGTGTGGAGGTTCAGAGAATATGAGCCAGGCCCCGTACGCTGCTCGCAACATACGATTCGGTACAAAGTTCGGATTCGATCTTAAGGTTGGCTTTTGATTGATTTCTTCTAATTAATATTCCCCAAATATAAATGTACATGGACCCTTGTGATTTTCATAGAAACAGCTTTTTTTTTTAACCTCAGAAACTTAAACAATAAGCTCCCCTTTGTCTGTCTGACAGCTGGAGGACACTTTGTGGGCTGGTCTCACTGACCTGCACATCAAAATCCCGATGGGCATCACCGCAGAAAACCTTGCAGACAAATACCAGATCACACGAGAAGAGTGTGACAACTACGCATACCAGACGCAACAAAGATGGAAGGCCGGTAAGATGGTCTTTTCATGGCCTGCTCGCCTTCCACATAATAACATTGAAATATATTGTTTTCCAGAAGAAAGACTGGTATTTTGCTCAAGCTCAGTATAAACAGCAAGATGTTTCTATTCACAGCTCATGAAGCTGGTCACTACACTGCAGAGATTGCTCCCATTGATGTGAAAGCCAAGAAAGGCAAAGTTTCCATGGCTCAAGACGAACACCCCCGGCCTCAGACCACGTTAGAACAGATGGCCAAACTGCCGACTGTCTTCAAAAAGGGAGGGACCGTCACTGCTGCCAATGCTTCGGTGAGTTAAAGCCTGAGGTGCTGTCTGCTGTGTACATGTATATATGGCTCTGATCTGAACACTCTCTGCCTGACCTCCAGGGTGTATCTGACGGTGCTGCTGCGTTGGTGATTGCAAGTGAAGATGCGCTGAAGGAGCATAAGCTCACTCCACTGGCCAGAATCGTGTCCTATCACGTGTCAGGCTGTGACCCGAGCATTATGGGAATTGGTGAGTGACACCACTGTCATGAAGATACAGTTTAGTCTGTTAGAGGCTAATAAACTGTTGTGGTATTTGACATGATCTCTTTTACTAAGTGTCTGGTTTCCTTTGAATCATCTTAGGTCCCGTCCCAGCGATCACAGAAGCTCTTAAAAAAGCCGGTCTGACTCTCAACGATATGGATCTAGTGGAGGTTTGTTACCTGTGACAAACATCTGTGACATCCTCTGTGTGAGAGTAAAAGTAACTCAATATGGAAATACTCAAGATCAATTATACTTGATAAAATGTTCCACTGATGTCGTTTGCTTTGCACAGGTGAACGAGGCGTTTGCTCCTCAGTTCCTGGCCGTTTCTAAGGCTCTTGGACTGGATCCAGAGAAAAGCAACGTTAACGGTGGTGCTATTGCCCTTGGACATCCTCTCGGTGCTTCTGGAGCCCGCATCACAGGTCACCTGGTTCATGAGCTCAGGTAGCCTTGTCATTCGTAATTATATATATATATATATATATATATATATATATATACTGTATATACAGCGAATCATTTGAGATGTTGGCACTTTGACAAGCTTGGAATAATGATCTTTGTTTTTGACAGACGACGAGGAGGCAAGTACGCTGTTGGCTCCGCCTGCATCGGTGGAGGTCAGGGCATCGCCATCGTCCTGGAAAAGTACTGAGGGAAGACGCTGCCAGTATCAGAAGAATTTCTGTAGAAGAATGTTAAACACAATTTCTCCACTCCAATAAAAATTCAGTCGACATATGCTATAAGAGATTTTCTTCCACATACACACAAAATGATCAATGGGCCAACTTCATTTTTTGTGATTTACTCCTGACTTCCTTCAGTCTTTTTATACAAAATGAACAATAAATGTTTCAGTCCAGTGTTGCCTGTGAAAACAAAACACTAACTCCTGTGTGAGATTATTTTACCAGAGTGCAGCAGGAGTCTGTTTTCTTTATGTGCCTAAAAGACAGGGGTGACTCCTTGTTAGCAATAACCCATGTAGCATATTAATAACTTACCAATACAGTTTGTGTGCGGTTAGAGTGACATTTGAAGAAACTCAGAAATCTCATGTTGGACTCTTTATGCTCTTTATTTCACCTTTATCAGGGATTTTTACTGTCAGAAAATATGTCTGATGTGTGGTTTTGTATTTCTGTGTCGACCTCAAACAGAATTTTGGAATAATAAATTAAGTTTTCATCTGCACCTCTTGATTGTACACTTTGATTTTTTTTTTCATTTAACAGAGAACCACAAAATTGCTATTTTAATTCCGTAAACATAGGCTTATACAGTCAGAATTATTTGTATCTATTATTATATTGTTATTAATACATCGAACATCAAACTCTTCACAATACGCCCCTCAAAAAAGAAAAACACGTTTTGATGCTTTGCTGTTACCCAAGGATTTTTAGTAAGGTATCTTTTTTACTTTAGGAAATATTGAAAATCACAAATAATTTAGAGATTTTAATTTACTAAAGAAGAAGAAAAGTCAGTTGATAGTCTTCAGTAGAATTTTTTTAAGTGTACATAAAATATAAATCATTTTATTTTTAGTGTACATCAAATATAAACATTGTTTTATTATTATTTCAAGTGTACACTGAGGATAAAGGAGAAATGTGAATAGGACTACAAATACCATGATGCTTAGAGATCCCTGAAAGGCGACGCACTTACGTCAACGTTATGCTGCAGCGTCCTTATAAACGTCACATCCCCGGATGTCGGTCTTTTTTTCATAGCTAAGGTAAGACTGCCTTGCTTTCGTGTTACTGTGGGAATCAAATCTACGTTCATCTGCGTTACAGAATAAAAACTACAGTTGAAACCCATCAGGAGACGAATCTGTGTGTTTAGCTGATGCTTCAGATACGATTATTACAGAGATTAATCCGCCGTGTGTCGGTAAAATGAAGAGTTTGGTGCCTCGGCAGCACCAGGCCGGCGGCTAGCCTTCGTGCTGTTTGTAACGTTAGCTAGCATGCTAATAGAAACGTGTTCTGCGTGTTATTCGGGTGGTTTAAAAACTTCCACGTCTGCTGTCACACACTTGGTTCTTTAGGCAAAACATTTAATTTCTGCTGTTTTTCAGTCAAGTGGCTGTAAAACCTGTTCAGCGACTGCACTGTCCGTGGTGCTAGCTGCTAGCTAACAGAACTTGTCATGCCCCCGCTGCACTGGCATGAACTGTGGTGCTAAGAAACTCACCATTATTATATTAGTGGTTTTATTTCCTGCTCATTAATGGACACTGTGAATATTTACTCTCAGGCTGCCATTCATTGTAGTCATTGGTACAGTGGTAGTTTTCTTAAAGCTCTGTACACAGTGTAATGTGTGTGTGTAGTGTGTTTTTTATTTTTAAGCAGCATCCAGGAAGTGCTTTTTTTTATATATATATATATATATATATACAATGATAATCCAGAAATGCTGTTCTATATTTAGTGAGGACATTATATTTAGACTTGGAAACTCTTTGTTGTGGAAAATCCTACATCAACTCCAATCCTGTGCCATTGCTGCAGTTGTTAAAGCTAACTTCTGTTTTTAACTTTGCTTCAGATGGCAGAGGGTGACAAGGTTGCCAAGAGGAAGCACGGGAGCCGGAACCCGGTTCTGGCCCGGGGTATCGGCCGCTACTCCCGATCCGCCATGTACGCCCGCCGGGCAATGTACAAGCGGAAGACCAAGACCACTGAGACCAAGGTGAGGGCAGCTACATGGACGAC
Source organism: Hippoglossus stenolepis (assembly GCF_022539355.2). Classification (NCBI taxonomy): domain Eukaryota; kingdom Metazoa; phylum Chordata; class Actinopteri; order Pleuronectiformes; family Pleuronectidae; genus Hippoglossus; species Hippoglossus stenolepis. The sequence goes on from NC_061491.1 coordinate 21,962,644, forward strand.
CTGCTAAACGACCTGCAAAATGTAACAAATGGACACGCATCAGCTGTGATTGTCCTGTTTTGATCATCATTTGCTCTTGTTACAGGTGGAGAAAAAGCTTAAGGTGAAACCCCAGTTCACTGTTGTGAAGACTGTTGGCGGAGACAAAAATGGAGGCACCCGTGTTGTCAAACTGCGTAAGATGGTGAGTGACGTGTCTAATAGTCTTTCCTTTCAGAATTGATTCTGTTCACATCAATGATAGATTAAACTCTAGATATATTTATGTGAACAGAAACAGAAGGCAAACAGAGTTGTTACACACTTAAAGCAATCCACGGCTGCTTGGCTGGATTGAATACATTGTTTTCCCATCAATCTTCCAGATTGATGGGGGAACAAGTCCATATTCTACACACAAGTGCATTCAGATCTGCACTGGTTTTCATTTAGTTTATAATCAGTTCATACAGGGCTGTCAATTTGTGAAGGAAAAATTTGTAATACCTTTTTATTTGTTCCACCTGTAGCCCCGTTACTACCCCACAGAGGATGTTCCCCGCAAACTGAAGAGCCACGGGAAGAAACCTTTCAGCCAGCACAAGAGGAAGCTGCGTGCATCCATCACCCCAGGAAATGTCCTCATTCTGCTCACTGGTCGCCACCGTGGAAAGGTGAGAACCATTGAGCACAGGCCTTGATATCAATTCAAATGTTCTCTTGAATTGGCAGAAATTACTCGCATAGTGGTTGTAGAGGGTTGGAACAACTTGTCAGGTCAATATGTAATGCCCCTTGTATGATTGTATGTAGAGCTAATGTTCTAAGTTTAAAGTCCAGTGTGGGTTTAAGGAGCAGGGAATCTGTGTTTACAGAACTAAAACCAGATCTCCAACTTTCATATATTACACAATTGTTTGACTTGATGCTGACTTGCATCATAAAAGGATTTAGACTGTCAAGGAATGATCTGATCCAGATGTTAACAAAAGGACTGCTCCAGTCGCATATATACCTGAATGGATTCCCACGTATAACAATCGTACTTAATGCACATGATTACTGTTGGGTATTATAAACTCATTACATCATGGCCAGGACTTCAGTGATCTAGCACATGTTAAGTTGTATGTAGGAACACCTAAAACGATTTGTGACGGTGAAGTAATTCATTTTTTGTGAAAGGTGATTGTAGTTGATGGCTAGTTTTATAGCAAGACTTCTGATTGACAGTTTCATGGATATACTGGCAGTTGAAGTCAATAGTCCCCTAGAAACGTGGTTTGGAAAGAAGATTATTTTAATATTGAATAAAGGACATGGGAGTCTAAACCAAATTTGCAACACCAGGCAAATAAAACCCCACTTGTGCTGTTTTTTAACTTGATTCATTATCTGTTCCCTGACACTGGACATTGGCTGTGCAAATTTAGTCACTAATTGTGATTGACTTGTATTTTTCCTGAATGTCCTTCTGAATGTCCCCTAACTCTAACCCTAGATAAAACTGTTTCAAATTTACATCACAACAGTCCTGTCGTCACAATGCGTAGAACGCACAGTATCAGAAGACATTAGCCGGTTATAAAAAAAATGTGCATCTCTATTGTGCATGAAAAATTTCTGTTGAAGGACACATTGTTGGTTTAATATCAGTGTAATTACACACCCACGGTACCACAGACGTACCTCCCACACTCGAACACTACACTGGCAAGTTGTGAAGCAAGCATGCCCACACAGACTGAGCAGTGGCTGACCTAGATAATGTTTCAGCTATTAAACTGACAGGCAAAGAGCCCCCTCAATTAAAACCAGTGTGTCAAGTAGGTTTATTCTTTTTCCTTTTCTAAATAGCCATGCATTGAAGTGGTTTGCAGCCATTGTCTCCAATTGGCACGAATGTGACTTCTTTTTTGATTATTTTTTTTTAGCTTACTACATGAGTTGTGCAGTTAAAATTGTTTCCAAGTTGGCACTAAATACTGTATACAGTGGTTGATGCATCAATTGTTTGCCTGTGCAGCTTAAATCAATGACACTGTTCTCTTTTAGCGCGTGGTCTTCCTGAAGCAGCTCTCAAGTGGTCTCCTGCTTGTCACTGGTAAGTGGTGGTTAATTGAATTTTGATTATTCATCCATATTTCAGAGTAGTAGCACTGTTGGCTCAATGTTTATTTTGCTTTATTGTTCCTCTTTTAGGCCCTCTTGCTTTGAACAGAGTCCCCCTGCGCAGGGCTCACCAGAAGTTCTGCATTGCCACCAACACAAAAGTCGACATCTCTGGCATGAAGATCCCCAAGACCCTGAATGATGCCTACTTCAAGAAGAAGAAGCTGAGGAGACCCCGTCACCAGGAAGGAGAGATCTTTGACACAGAAAAGGAGGTGAGCTAACATGGATGTTGTCTCAGAATACACGATTTCATTCATTTTCTATGAGACGTTGAGCTTCCAGTTTGATTCCTACCTGACGTTGGTCGTCTTCTTCATTTGTAGAAGTACCAGCTGACAGAGCAGAGGAAGGAGGACCAGAAGGCTGTTGACGGTCAACTCCTGCCCCTTATTAAGAAAACCCCTCAGCTGAAAGGGTACCTGCGATCCAGCTTCTGTCTGTCTAACGGTGTTTTCCCCCACAAGCTGGTTTTCTAAATGTGTTTAAATAAAGAGTACCACCATCTTACACCATCTCCTGCCTTGTTTGTCCTGACTTTTGTGCAAATTTGTGTATTTCCTACCCCAACCTTTACTCTGCCATCAGCTTACAGCTGTTCTCCCAACATAAGTGTTTCCAGAGCTGTAGTATATATATTTAAATTAACGATTGGCAAGATTTAATGTCACGTGGAAGCAATTTGAGCCCATTAGCAATCTGATGACAGTAGCTTCTGGGGGCTATGGCTAATATTTTGGGGCTTCTGGTATAGATGGTGGGTGTCTGGAGTCCATCTTCTGTTTGCTGATCAGTTTACAGTCAGCATAGTTTTTTGATCATGTGTTTTCATAAAAGCACCATACTTTTTTTAGGTGTTCAGTGTCCAGATGACTCCTCCGCTCTCAGATTTACCTGTAGGCAACTAAAGCCTGCTTAAACGTTTTGGCCGTGGGCCATGAATATAAAACCAAATATTTAAGGTTAAAGTGCTTGTGTAAAAACAAAATTCCTGAAAGATGCAGTGGCTCATATTGGGTGTATGAAATATTCAGCTCACATCAGCCTTATTTTATACTCCCGTATTTGATTATACAGATATTGTGTTAGCATGTCATGGACTCATTAATGCAATTTGATTATTTCATCCTACAGGTAATGTTAACGGTAATGTACTAACTGTAAATATCAATACCACCACCAGATCTACTTCCAAAAACAGAAGTACCTGGTCCTATGGGATTATAATCATTGGTATTTAATTCAATGAAGTGACCACACCAGACATTGGACCCAGACAGCTTAACAGCTATGCTTTAATTAAAAAAATGACATGTCATGTAACAAGACAAAAATAAATAGAAGTGTTTTATCTCTTTAACATGGCCACGTTTTTTTAATCCTTAAAAACAGAACAAAGTAGAAAGCAGCACAGAAAAAGGCAGCGGCCCCTTGCCAAGGAATGATAAGTGCCTTTGTCGAGTCAGTCAGTACTGTATGTATGGTCAGCTGGTGTTAAAAAAAACAACACGTCCATCAGCCGGACTTGAACAGCAGGATGGCCACCTGACCCAAGTAGAAGTAAATGAAATGCTTGGTCTCATGAGTCACGTAGCTCCCGAAGTTCCTCCCGACGATGCAGTGCCAGGTCGGGTTGTATTTCTTGTCGAACTCCTGTAAGGGACATTTTTGGAAAAGGGTTAGGGTCGTCTATCTCCAAGCAAGAATACATAATTAAATAAAGCATGAAATACAGAAGGTGGGTGATCCTTGAGTGAATACAACTGACAAACCACATTTGTCATTAAATATTTTAAAGGTTACATCGCAACGAACAAGTCACACTTAAGATTGCTGCTGTGTGACATGAACTCAGTACATCCTTCCTTAACTAAACATCAAAACTAATGGTATTTTCCCCAGGAAATACAAATCTCTTTACAGCCAAGACTAAATTCTACATGTGATCACACCCAACATATTTTCCTTTCATTGTCAGTGATGACGCCCCCGAGTGGAAATATTTAGTTTTAGCTGTGTGTTTAGAGCTAGACACACTACATTGTGGTAAGTGTGCCCCCCCGAACTGAAAACGCATATTGTGACCAGACCAGATTGCTGGATTTTTGCCATTGTGTGGTTGTGATCGTAATTCTAAAAGGTTATTTAGGTCTGAGCAGCTAAATTATAGTTAAGGGACCTTGAATTTCCTTTAAGACTAACTAAAGCATCACAACATCAACATCACAAAATCCACTTAATGTGTTTGTTTATCAACACTGAAAGATAATAAACACTAAGTTATATCCATGTGAAAGTGTCTGTATGACCGGGGGTGTGTCCCTTCCTGCTCAGGAACAGGAATGTCATCACGGGAGAGAAAAATGTGGCTTGTTCCTCGGGAAGTGCTGAGAGACAATTGGTAATACCAGTTTGGGTGTGTGACATGGATGATAAGCGAGGGATAGTAAAAGATAATAGATTTACATCACTGGCACTTGGAGCAGAAATAATGGGTTTGATGAGAGTTGCACGGTGGCAACATATTTCCTCAAGGGATCTGAATGGAGGATCTGCTGGATGCAGAGGCGGCCTCTTTTGTTTCTGTACCTTCTTGATGAATGCAGCGATGTCTTTCTCGATGTTGTACTTCTCCAGGGCCTGAGTGGCACACTCCACCGCGTCCTGCTGCATGTCCTCCGACATGTCGGCGTTCTTGATCACTGCTTTTCTGTCAGACATGGTTGCCCTGGGAAACCAAAACACAGCGGAGGATTCATCATCATCTTCTCAGGCGCAGTTTTTCCCTCTCTCTCTCTCTCTCTCTCTCTCACACACACACACACTCTCTGAGATCGACTCTGCCCCCCCCCCCAGCATCCCTGCGGTTGTCACCATCGATGGATTCAAATGATCGTGTAACGAGAGGGTCTCATGGGCGAGTAAGGAGGAGGAAATAAAATGGCTGGTGACGATGTAATTACATAACAACGGACACACAATATCTTAACTTGCCATTTCTCCCAAGTGTTGCGTAACAACTTCCATCAGCTGAGAGCTCCCCGGGACGCGCTCTCTGCGTAGTTTCTATAGATACGCACGACATTTGCGATGTTCGCCTACGATCCACCGGAGCTTTTTTTAATTTATTTATTTATTTGATTTAAACGCGAAGCCTGTGAAATACGATTCTGCGAAATGGAACCACGCTGCTGCGACTGCATCGCGTTAGAAAGAAGCAACGAAAAAACACGCCAGCGATACTTCGAGGTGCAGACGGAAAATAACAAATAAACACCGTTTGACAAACACGGGACTTTACGCTTTCTGATGTAAGGCGTCACGGGGGGGGGGGGGAATTGTTTTTTGCTAGCAACACATCGCCACATGCATTCGGAGCGATGACTGGCTGCTCATTCATCCAGCAAAAGGAAGAAAAACACCATCAAATTTTTACCGTTACGACTTTTAAAGAGGATTAAATCGGACGTCGTGTAATTCCCCGCATGTTGATTCCGTATATTTACCTCCTACGCTGCTGATTGCTCGGGTTAAAGAGAGATGACCGCTGCTGTGGTGACAACTCCCGCGAACTGCTTGACACAAAAGTGATGTGGGTGTAGCGGCTGCAGCCTGCGAGGCTCGCCGCCTTCCCATTGGCTGGTATTAATGCACGGGGCCAGTTCATTGGCCGGACGGCGTCTATCTTTCGGGTGTTTGTGGCAGCATTTTATTTCAACCCGTCATGCCTTGCGACTCGACGGTTGCCGCGGCGACCGTAGTAAACAGCTGCACCGGAGTCAGCGTCGTGTCATGTTTTCCTCACCACGTAGAAAACATTTGATTGTTATTGTTTTGTTTATTTGTTTGTGTGTTTTTTGTTGTTTTAGAGCAAATTTCTGTAGAAAATCTAAGAAATAAAATAACATGAAACAGCTCAAATTAAAAAAATACTAAATTATATATAAAGGATAAACATATCACTTCCGGCGTCCGTCACGCGGCGCTGGACCACGCCCACTAATCACGCATTACGGTACACGCCACGTCAAGTGTAGACCACACGGTAAAAAATTGAAGTTTTAAAACGAGTCTTACCTTCTTTTGGCAGTAGGTGGTGCTATCACTATCACTATATACAGACTAATAGATCTGTTCAGGAAAACACTGAAGTCAGTCAGTGGGGAATCTATGACCACTGACACTGTGAATTCTTGGCTTAATGAATCCTTTGAAGTGTTATTTTATATAAATTCTTGGTGGAGTTAAAAGTAAGTCACAAACAAGTGTTATTCTTTCAGCTTAACTCTTTGATACCAACACGGGTCAAAAATGACCCATATTCATTTCCTGTGTTATTTCATGCATTAGAGTTTCTTTGCCATATGTTTGAAATAAATGTATTTTATCATTTAATATTCTAAGTATTCATTAAATATCTTGTTTTTGATTACCACAAATCATAATAGTTTTTCCTTTCTTACTTTATAAACGAACGTGTGACCAATATGTATTCACTATGGAACACCTACCATTCGCACAGCTGCTTTTGCACATCTGATGCATTTAAGTCTTATTTTACAATCCATTACTAGTGAGAAAGAGAAATATGCACAATACTAATTAGCTGTTAGCTAGCTGGCTTCTTTTCTGGCTAGCTAACCATAGCTAGATCAACAAAATAAAACTCGAAATATAACAGTATATACTTAATAGACTGATTAATATGCATTTGAAAATATACTTTTGATTTTTCTCTATCCAGAGTGTAAATGGGTGGTCGATATCATTTCAGACTTACGGTTGCTTAAAGAACAGGATAAGGAAAATGAGGAGGCAATTTTTGGTCTTGATTCTGAGGCAGAAATCTCTGATGCTGAGGATCTTGACTGAGGATCTTGAATTCCAGCTCTCCTAAATATAGAAGGCTCCTTTGATGACATAGAGGACTCATCTTCTATGTCTTCAAAGGAGCATTCTCCTTAATGAAAAATGAAGAATAAGCTATAAAAGATTATAGCAAAGAAACACCCAGCCATGCATGAAATAAAATGAAATAAATATGGGTCATTTTTGACCCATGTTGTGCATTATAGGGGTCTGCATTAAGAAATCCTTTATTAGTCCCGCCATGGGGACATTTGCAATGTTACAGCAGCAGAAAGACATCAAATAAGTAGCATGCAGTACTTGGGTGAAGGAATATAAAGAAATAGAAATAGAACAAATATATAGAAAAAATATACATGTAATTAAACCGGTATATAGAGTGTACAGAAATATATTATGTGTCAGAATATGTACAGTGAATGGATTGCACATAACTATTGTGGAATATTCATTGCACAGTTGAGAAGCATTGAAGTGACAGTCCATAGTGGTGGTGCATGTAGTATGCATAGCTCGTGTATCAAAGGGTTAAATAGTAAGTCACAAACAAGTGTTATTCTTTATGACCATATCAACCGTAAGTCTGAAATGACTGGTTCTGGTGATTCAGAGTAATCACCTGAGCAACTAAACTCAACAGCGCAGTAAATCGAGGAAATGACCATAATGGCACACAAGATTAATGACCAACAGCTGGTACATTTTCGGCTGTACCTTGCAGAACTCAGGGCAAAGAAGAATGAAGAGAAGAGCAGACAAGGACTGCAGAAGATGAAAGAAATGTTCATCACGTTCGATGACTTTCACACTGTCGGTGCTCGGGCCCTAATAACAGTATTTAAAAAACAATTTGTAACATAATGGAAAAGTGTGTCAATGTTTAAAGTGTTTGCACATAAGAAAATGTCTAATAGAGATGAAGGGAGCAGCAATGACGAATGAATTGAAGAGTTATTGAGTATGTGAGTAGGCATAAATTAAAAAGCTAAAAACAAAAAATTGAAGGAAACAACTGTTGACTACCTTGCTTTTCCAGAATTATGTTCACCACCAGAAAAGTTCCACCCTGGATCAAACATGTGGCTTTTATTCTCATTGTGAAATGGTAGTCAGCATTCTTTCCTGCAACAACTTTCTCAGCAGTGAACCAGAAACACCACAGCTATATTTATATGGTCCGGCTATGCTAGCAAGTCAACTGAGCTTAAGCCGCAATAAGTTTAAAAAACACATGTATCTACCTAAAGATCCCGGACAGACATGAAACAGATTTTTCAGAAAGGTTGAAAAGCAAAGTAAAAATGAAAATTAAATAAAAACATGACACTGTAATTTTACCAACCCATTTATTTTACTCATTCATAAAAAGACCTTAACAAACCCACTCTTTGACATTGTTTTTTCTTAAATACTTTATGAACTAAAATACAACCACCCACATTAAAAACTGACTTCAAGTCCTAATCCTAACATTCACGTTTTGTGGAGCAGATTAAAACATGAACCAGAATTTACTCCGTAGCTGCATTCCTGTTGCCTGTTTACTTTTATTTAATGCGTTCAAATGCCCCCCTGATAACTGGATCCCATAATTCCCTACACGTAAGTTTTCACACAAGCTTGTACAACATGTAACAGTCTTTTTCACATATCAATCAAAACCTGAGAAAATGTGTATTCTTCCAATTTGACGAAAATTTGTCACTAGAACTAAAAACTGCACCAATTGACGACACGTGTCTTCCAATATTTGTTAACTAGCCCAAAATGGTAGAGAAATATTACATGTGTAACCCCCCCTCCACCACACACACACATTTCCATGGTGAATGATATTTTACAAAACTACTAAAGTAGCAATCTCATTTGTATGTGTAATAAGTACACATTATACCACATTTTCACATCCAAGCCAAAGTATTACACATCACAACTGTCCTGATTGTGGAGATGACAGAGGTCCTCTGTGTTTATGATGGTTGAGTACAAACTGTATCAGAATCCAGGCCTCTTTAAGACCGATCCTCTTAGGTTATGTAAACAAAATAAATTACTGTTGAGCCTAATTAAGAAACTTGCTGAAAATCTTTTAAAGCCCATAAGATTTCATGGAAAATAGATTCTTAAAATCAGGATAAAAATTGTCCAAAACAAGTGAGTAAATGACTTTCACAGTTGTTTTCATTTCAATAACATTGCTGAATGGTACATGAAAGACGAACACACATTTGTGTACGCATGTGTCTGATCCTCCAGCCTTTAATACAGATGTAACTGCAACTTCACTGGCTGCGTTCCTTTGGCTCTTTGTATTTGTACTGGATGTACTCAAAGATGTCTCTCTCACTGTCCACCAGAAGAGGCTCCCCAGCCATACCTGAAATAGATCCACACAGAAGAATAGCTGATATTAGAAGCTGAACGCATGTGAAGTTACTGACTGATGATAGAAGCGGCACATTGCTGGAACAGAGTTCACAAGGTTCATGTCATATTTGACTGAGACTCACCAGTGACCCCAAGTGGTCGGATGGTGTACTCGTTAAGGGTGAAACCTTTCTCCAGGGCATGAGTTCTCATATTTTTATTGAAGATATCACTTCCAGTGAAATACAGGACTCCACAGTAGTACTGGTCTTTAGGAATTAACCTTTGGGAAAATGGGGAAAGGATAATTACAAAGCAGGATCAAACAGATTGTAATAAAAACTAAAAATGAAACCTCACTGTTGTAGCCATGTATCTAAAGTTTGGTGTTGCAGTAGGTAGAGGTAATGTTTTAATTTAATTTATTAAATCACATCAGTATCCTGACCAATGCACTGACTTAGCCCATATTGTTCTGTATAAACATATACTTAAAACACCTAATTTTGGAAACACCGAGCAATATAGAGCAGGGCACCTGATATCAATACGCCTGTGAAGGTATTCTTCTTCTTCCTCCTCCTCCTCATCATCACTCTTCTGCAGTTGGCAGACTCCCTAGAAACACAAGAGTTGGAACATTGTGACCTCAGTCATGCGCTTCATGGGTTGGGTATGGTTACTGTACTAACTGTGTTACCAGTCATATCAGACACACATGGCTGAGCACATGAGTCAAAATAAGCACAGGCCTCACCATGAACTTGGTGTCTCCTTTGGAGAGAGTCTCGGTCACAAACCCTATGGACTCAAAATGACTGACCACGTCGTGGAGGAGCTTGGGCTGGAAAAGAATGAATGAGACAAAGTAAAAGCTGCAGATCATGGCAACACACAATGGTGAGGTACAATGGAGAAGGGTCTTACCTGTTTCTCAGTCTCAGAGGTGTAGTCTGGATGTGTCAGCAAAATATCAATATCACCACTCGAGGCAGCACCTGGAAATTATGAACATGTGAATCAATATCATGATTCCCAGAGTCGGAAGTCCCGCCATTGACTGAACATCCGCTGAAATAATCATCAAGGGAAAATTTTACCTCTCCTGTAACTTCCACAGATTGATCCGATATATCCTTCACCAATTATCTTCAACTCTGCAACAATCAGAGTCTAAAAAAAACATTTGCACACAGATTTAGAAAAAGCTAAACGATATTCATCAGAAGATAACAGAAAAATATAAATGCTTGATCACCTCCATCTTTTCCATTTCAGCACGAGGGATCCTTTTCTCAAACTCCTCAAAGTACCTGAAGGCAGCAAAATAATCCATGAAACACAGCTCATGTATCAATAGAAGGACTTTTCACTTTTCACTTTATCTGAGAGCACTGAGCAGAACTTACTTGATTCCAATCTGTTGATGATGGTTTAGTTTGTGCTCGATCTTTTTCAGATCTAAATAAGGAAAGAAAATAAAAGACCATTAAAACCGTAATGTACATTTATTGAGTATGTGCTATATATGTGTCAAAATATGACAAGAGGTCATACAGAAATATATTTTTACAATTATAATGTAAGTCAGCTTCAAAACAAACCTTCTAATGTCTTCACCCCTTCTTCAAAAAACTTCCTGGCAGCAGCAGGGCTGAAGTCAAGAGCCAGAAGATGCACTTTGTTATATGAAGCACTTGTTGGAAATGTAAATGAAAACAAAAATATGCGATGTCCCTTTGGCAACTGAATTAGTCTTACAGTGATTTTAATTAGCCTTGATGCATTTCCTTGTCCATACACAATATTTAATAGGTTTTTCATTTGTATTAGCACTTAAGACGTACCCAATTCCAGTAACTCTGGTGAGGAAATTGATGGAAGAGCTGGTGTCATCATTTCTGATCTAGAGAAAAATATAAACGCAGCACATAAGTCTGTGTAAAGTGTTAAATTGAGCTATTATAAAAACAAAAAACAGCGTTTCATCAATCGTGTGTTCTCACGCCAAATGATTCACCTTTTCCAGTTTGCGTAGAGTCCCAGTTTGTAAGAACTCATCAATCTTTTCTGCTATTTTAGCTCCCACACCATCCTGTTAAAATGGGAAAACAAACAAGAGGGTGCTGAGGAGTGCGAGCTGCAGCGGTTACGTAAGGTGCCCAGAGTGGCTGTTCAGGCTAAGCAACGGGCATCACTTCACACACAACCACAGCAACATCAGTACATAAGTGTTGAAGACAAACAATGATGCGGCCATTTCCAAACATCTTACACCACCCTACTTTCAGAGTAGCATTATCCAAACATAACAGAATTTCTTTATGAAGCACATTATGACACAATACAAACACTTTAGACTGACCAGTATTATATTATCAGTGTTTTCAACTACAATTACTAAACACTGTAACCTTCATAAAGGTAGATTTTACAACAGGACTTAATACTGCATTGCACTGTCTATGTTTGTGCTTGTACTGGACAATTTGCAACATGTGCCACAAATCAGCTAATGAGTTATTTATACGAGTTACTCAATAGAGACATTCAATTTGTAAAATTGTATTCAATGCACATACCAGTTTCTTGGCCTCTTCCCCATTCTTGATCTTGTTAGGGTACTTGGAAATGGTAGATGCTGCTTTCCTAGGCACAGAGCACAAGACCAGTGGTTATGTAAGAGCGAAACAACATAGTAATAAAAAGCTTTCACTGAATTCCTGCTATACTAATGTAAAAAAATCTAACCCTAACCCTTTTATCAAAAATTGGCCATCAGTTTAATGACCGCCCCCCTCTCAGTAATTACTGTATTATACACACACGCTGGTTATCCAGCACATCAAGCTAACTAATGCCATAAATCCTGTCCTCATGAAGCTCATATCATTTAGTAACAGTTGAACCCCTTTTATGGGGGTGCTAATCCAATAATATGGTTACTATACAGGCGGATATATTGTATTTTACTGTGTACCAAGTGGTTTACGTATATACTTGGTCCATCCTCACTTATATAAGTGGTGTTATTGATGTACAAATACATCTCAGTACATTTTAATTCTAGCCACTGCACAAACTATAGTCATCAAAATGACCATAACACAATAATCTTAAGGAAGGTAGGACTTGTTACAGGGTTGTTGTAATAAACAACATTACTTTTATCTCTGTGAGCGTAACAGCATAACATTTCATTTATTTCTGTATTTACACAACATTTAAACACGTCCGCCTCCAGAGCTTACCTGTAGGCGTTGGACTTGTGTATGGCCCTGTTGACATTTTTCTCAAAGTTGGCCAGCTCTGCAGAGAGAAGTAAGACAGTACAACGCTTAATAATTCATTCACAACCAGTCCCACCCACTGCAGGACACCATCACAGCACTGGGCAGCTTAAGGAGAGGAACTACATGCACCCATTATGGACTTTAACTTAACTGTGCAATATTCATCCTGTCTGTGCAATACAATGGTTCAAGTGCAATCCGGTCACCGCACATATTCTCACACTGTATATATGAGTGCTTATTCCATTCATATTTTTCTATATTTCTTACATTTCCTCACACTTAGGTATTATTATCCTTACACTTGCATGTTACATATTACTTACTGATGCCTATTTTGGACTTTTGCTGCTGTAATATTGCAAATATCCCCATTTCAGGACGAATAAAGGATGATCTAATCATATTTGACCTCATCCAACCACTGTGCTTTGTTGCTGCTATTTCAGGAAGGCATTTAAATGGCAGTGACCATTAACGTCCCAGATTTACCTTCCAAACAATTATTGAGAAATGCAAGAGAGGAGGAGTATCGTTAAACATGGTTTGAGAGATGAAGCACACATGCAATACGTTGTTTTAAGGGTTGTTGTTGTTTAAAAACAGAACATAGCAATCATGCTAGCGTCTGTTAGCTGAGAGCAACTGTCCGATTCTTTACGTACCGACAAGAAAGTCTGTTATTCCCTCGTTGAGAGATTCCTGCGGCGCTTTCCTCTTGCTCATCGTGGACGTGACAACCTCTCAAAAGTCCTCTGGGGATTCAAACTGTTTTATATGAGCGTAAAGTAAAGTTACGACCTCTTAGTATTCTTGGTTAGCCTTTAGCACGTCAGCTAGCCCACACTGAACAATGGCCGCAGGACGTTGGAGGGGGAGGGGCTTGCGTAACACGTGACAGACTGTCCGAGTGATTCTCTGCATTGTTTTTTTTATTTTTATTTTTATTTAAAGTTTTAATTCATAATTATAATACGCAGCGACTTTACAAAAAAATAACCAACAGTCAGTTTTACACAAATCAGTCAATGAATAACCATGTTTTTAAAACGACAACATTCTGTTACAAAAATACTTTAGGATCTAATGGAGGTAATTATTAAATTAACTTAATGTACTTGGCATTTGCTTTTTTCCTCCAAGATAAAATTGTAATCATTAGCTTTAAAATTCACTTCCCACCCCTTTAAAAAACAATAAAATAAACATGGTTCAGTGTTATGTTACATTAAGCAGCTACAAATGAAAGATGAATCTCGATAAAGCAGTGGATTTACAGGTCCGTCTCCTCCTCCTCTTCTTCATTCCTCCCTCTCCTCCTCCTCTTCTTCTTGTGTGTTAGGAATCTATTTTTATGTAAACTTTGTCCCTTGAGAATATCTTAATGGCCTCCTCGATTTCAGAAAGCCGACAATCAAGCTGAGTCCTTCTCGAGCGAAGACTCAGATTGTCAGCTTTGAGCGGAAGTGACAGCAGCTCAGTCACCAGGGAGCAATGGGCTGTGAAAAACCAGCAACAACAGAGTTAGACTCCGCACACACATTACTCTGAGTGACTGTTGTCATTGTGAGTATCAGGACAGAGATGAAGAGCAACAGAGGCCTACACTCTTTGAGGGACTTCAGCGTCTCCTGTCGCTCACTCTCAGGCATCAGGGTGTGACCTGCTGGGGCTTTGGGATCAGGTGCGTTCCTCCTCCTCTCCTCCTCCTCTTTACGCCATTGCTCCTTCCTTTCTTCAAGACTGGGAGCGTGTGTTTGAGTGACAAACAGAGCAGGAGCAGACATAAGCAGCAGAAGTGACAGAAAGAAAAAAACTGGCTGAGATACGCTATAGGAGTACTCACTACTGAGGCACCTGTCCCTTGACTGCACTGGGCACAGGCTTGTCTCTCAGGTTGGTCAGTGACTGGGACCGACGCATCACAGCTTTTCCTGCAGCTCGGGCGTTATGTTTTATGAAGTCAATGGTCTGACCTTGCACCTGTAACTGTATCCACATATAACAGCGTATGGAATTAAACAAACAGGAAATATTACAGATCCTATTCAAAGCAAGTGAAGTGAAGTCATGTTATTTGTTTAATAAATCATTTTGCAGCACAAGACAATAATAACAAGGCTTTCTCTTGTCTTCTCTCTTTTCTTTGACAGAAAAAATACTTTATACACTATTCCTCTTTTTGCCTGATCATGTGTGTGTATCAGTAAGTATGTGTGTATGTGTTGGCGAATCCTCACTTGCAAATCCAGGTCACGTGCAGAGTTGCAGGACGCAGGGCGGTGCACAGCTACAGGAGACGTTTTGGAGCGTGGTCTTGTTGGGGTAGTAGATCCCCCATTAGAGTGGGCCTTCAGAAAATTCTGACACCCTGGTTTAACAGATGGACTTGAAACCTGTGCAAAACAGATTGGATTAACAACGACCCAGAGGAAATGTTCATAACTCAATGACTTAACATCTCAATAAAATCCTTACCTGTAGCTGGACCATGAGCCTGGATGGGACAGTCTCGTATTTGGAGGAGGTCCAGAGAGCTTTGACTGGAACCGGACGAGACTGTGCTCTCTCAGCCTCCTGCTCTTTGCAGCGTCTCTGGATCTCCCGGAGACGACGTACATTCTCTTTACTGAAGTCATGAATTCGCTGTCCTTAAGGGACAAATAACAAAAGATGTCTTACTTTAAATCAAAATCTCTTACTTGCTATAGCAAATTAAAAAAACATCAAATAAGAAAAGATTGTGAGACGACAAAACAAGCTTCTCCTGTTTTCTACAACCAGAAGATGTAAAAAAAATCTATTGCGCTCACTCTGTTTGGGAACAGGGGTAATTGAAACACCGTCTAGTTTGAGGAGTTCCCCCATTACGCCTCTTCGTCCTCGCTCCATAATATGGGTGGCATTAGGCCCGATACGGGATGGATGTGCTGGGCTACGAGCACTGTAGTAGCCAGGGTACAACACAGGATCTGGAGCAAGAGGCCCTGAGAGCAGGCCCAACGTCCCATTGTAGTTCCCCTCTAAACGTCCACGAGCTGGGGGAGGAAAAAAACGTAAATAAGTTTATAACAAAGTGTGGATGTAAGTGGAATTCAATACGCTGCCAACAACTCAAATCTTGTTGCTGTAATATCAAACAAAAGGAGACAGAAATCTAAGGTTTGTAGATATTAGATTTACGACCCTACATAAACAATGTGAAAAGTGGGGTTTCAGTAAAGCATAATAACCACATGGCTGCATCTGACCTGAAGCAGGTTGTTTGTTGTAGTACTGAGGAAACAGTGAAGGATCCGGGGGGATTGGCCCAGATATCGATGATGGCCCCTCACACATCTGAAGTTGTGTTTACAACAAAACCTGCAGTTTCTGCTGAGAAATTCAAACACAAACCAAAATGTTTCACAGTGATATCGAGCCATTGATTAGTGTTAGTAAATAAAAATCCTTGGGCCTGCAGGTGGTGGCAGAATCCGTTTAATATTTAATACATGTGATTTAACAGTCTGCAATTTAATCAATCAATATCTGCTGATGGGTTTTCAAAATGTCATGTTGGAGGAGGATTTTCCACAACCTGGCAACCCATGAATTGTGTTTATGAATGGCTTGACACACCTAAACCATTAGTGATATTATTTATTAACTCATAAACCCTTCATACAAAGTGCCTCATCCCAGAGATGCACCCACACAGGCTTTTAGTACAGTTCTTACACCACCGACAGGAAATAATGTCACCATGAACTACACGTGTCTCATCAGAAGGTGGTAACACAACATTGTTTAGTGCTTGAGGTCAAACAGCTGATCACACAGACTGACTCTACCTGTGTTTGCTTTATGTTTACATCTGTGGTCAGTGTGTCAGTGTGTCTGTGTGTGTGTGTGTGTGTGTGTGTGTGTGTGTGTGTGTGTGTGTGTGTGTGTGTGTGTGTGTGTGTGTGCACGTGTGGTTTTATTGTAGCTACACTGCAGGAAACAGCATCACTCAACCAGTCGTTGTTTTGAATGAGGCTAGCAGCACCTCTGATTAGCTTAACAGTGTCTAACAATAGCTTATTGTTAACTAGCTTGTTGACTTGTCTGATCATCACAGACGAAACACAACCGACCGTTAAACGGTCAGTTTCAGCTTTAACGCACGTCGACCAAACAACTGTAACCGGTCAAGTCGAATAAAGTTGAACTCGTTTACCTTGAAGATCGTCTGTGTTTATCTTGTTGAGATTATTTTGTTCACGCGCGCTGATGACGCCGAGGTGTCAACGCTTGTTTCAGTAGTCGTCTCCATGGCAACGGCGCGACCGCGCATAGAACTAGACACGATAGACAGGAAGGACCTGTTTATTTAAAACCATTCCGACAATTCAAACAGTAACATGATTACATTAAATATTAAATCATTGTGAACACATTGAAATTACTTTTGAAATAATATATGACACGCAAAAGTGTTTCACAGAGGCAGATAAGACTTGAGACACCCTTAAAAGATAAGATAAGATAAAACTTTATTGATCCACATACTGGGGACATTCAGTTGTTACAGCAGCAGGCAGCTCAGAATGAGTCAGACAAGAGAATACAGATATATAAAAAAAGGCAGTTGAATAAAAAGATGCTGAGTATGTACATAATGTACATAACATAACAATTGAAGGTGTCGTGCTCACTTATAGCAGGTGTACTTCTGTGTGAGTAAAGGTTTATGACCCTGAGTGTTGCCTTCCAGGCTGTCTGGAAATCCCCTCCTACTTCACTACAACCACAACTGCGAAGCTCCATCTATAGCCTAGATTATCAATATCATAAATATAATTATATTTATAATATTATTATACTATTGTCTTCGTGCAGCCACTGAAGCGTGCAGGGAAGGTGCACTGCTTACAGCCTGACAAATTGCTTCAGGGCGTAAAATTCCTCAATAACGCCATCAGCGATATTTGCCAGGGGTCACTGCCCCCAGGCGGTGGACGAGTCTCATTACACCAAAACAGGTGCGGTAGTTCAGTAGGCCTATAATAAAATGTTCGCAGTGATTTCCTTGTAAGCACATTCCTCACACTATTGTGTTGTTCCATATCTCATTTTATATTAAAAAAAATCATACATATATACTGTATGTTACCACAGTTTAAATTTCAGCTCAGTAGAGTGAATTTGGGGAATCTGGGACACTGGGACACAACGTGCGACACCTAAGATTCAGACTGTTTATTTCCTGTTCCAACAAAATCTAGTCAACAGGACTTTTACTATAGGTTTGCATGGACATCATGTGACTGACATCACATGACTTCGTGTGATGATGTCACAGAAAGAGGCGGGGCAATTGTCAATCAGAACCCACCCCCAGTCCCCTGGAATTGCAGGACAAGGTCAATGATATAAGATTAAGATTAATGTGGAGGATATGAATCTGTCATAAATAAAAATGTTCCTTATTGTTATCAAATTGTGTTTGTGATGTATTCAAGCAACAAAATATGCAGTGAGTTATTTTATTTTTTTTTGTCCCACATTATCAATCATGCTTTGGGTAATCTGGGACAGCCATTGAAGTTCTCTAAAGGAGGGAAATATGCATTTAGTGACTTCCTGAAATAAAATAAAATAGATAAACTACAGAAATGTAGCATATGATCTGCAGTTGTCAGACAGGATTTAATAGTAAATACATATAGGTATATATACATATAATCTGGTATTGTTATTTTTTCTTGCTGTTGATTGATTTTTATATATTTAGTTTAAATGGATACACCTTTAATAGATAGATTGAAATTAATTTGATAGTTTTTTTATTTAGGCTACAAACATCTTTTATAAATAGCATGTTGATCTAATGTGTAAAACAGAGATCGGAATAAATCGCTATATGTTTGGATCAAAATACTATTGGTCTTTATCTTATTTTATCACACAAAGGCCCCGCCCTCATCCGGAGGTCTTGCGCCTGCCCAGTGTGCGTGTGTCTGTTTTCTCCTTCAGTTCCCCGCTGCAGCCAAACAGCCTCCACCAAGTCCGCTCACTCCGAACCTCTGACACAGGTAAGAAACCACTCACTTCACCTAAATGTGATATTAAACAAGTTTTAATCTCATGGTCTGATCTGCTCGACAGTTTAGCTCCTGTCATTTCTGGTTTTTAACTACTAGAATATGTGAGTCACACGTAAAGGGGTGGGAGTGCAGCAGCAGCAGGAGCAGCAGCAGCAGCAAGGTTTCACTGCCAGTTCAGGCCTGTGTGAGCCTTTACTTCACTGAATTTCACAACTGTAAAACAGCCTGAGAGTGAATATACTTATACAGAAAGTCTACTGGAAGTGGTTTATTTTTAACAAGGAGTCCTATTTCCTGTAAACTGGCATATTGTTTTTAACACTGTGCTGCAACACACAGTTTAATTTACTCAGATATATAGAGAGAGTGTGTTCATAGATTGTTTACAAGAGTGTGTAACACAAAGGTAAAGGTGTTGTGTTGGTATTCATGCACACAATGGAAGAACAGGGGCGTCATCCACTGACTGACAGGATGACCTGAGGCCATAAATCTCGTTGAAACACTTTGGTTTACGAGCAGACACATTACAGGGATCTCTATCTGTGTCTGTCACCTGTACGCATGCTCTTTACCAGGTAATTTCACAATCTGCTCAGTCTCATCAGACACAGAGAGGTAGTGACCCACACTCAGGATTTAACAAGGGGACTAAAACATCAAGGTCAGCTTGTATGGACAAGTTAAATTATTCATTTATTATTATTCTTATAATATTTATGTTTATATTTCAACACACAGACAAAAACAAAGCATTTAGAGTACAGAGCAAACATACAAAAGCATAAAAAGACAACAACCACAAAAACGCCAGACTAGACAGAGATAACTACAAACGTTACAGTCGACATCAGTCAAGCATTTAATGAAAATATAGCATATGGAGAGGAATTGCCAGAATGGATATCATGGTTATTATTATTGTGGTCATTTATCCTCTTACTTAAGAAGTCAGGCCTGTGGATCAAACACCAGACTGTCTCCTGGCTGGAACAACTCATTAATAACAACACAACATGATGCAACAGACATAGAATGACCCATGCCTCCCAAAACACACAAAGCAAATACACCCCCTCATCATGTGCTTTAAATTAAGGCTATAAATTGTCTAAGGTGTAACCTGACTGCACTTGAACTTATCTCACAGCCGCACATTCCTCCAGTTCTACGCCTCACACACTGGCCTTGGTCTCATGTTATCTGAGGGTTCAGCCAGGGTTGGGCAACTGCCTGTTTACACAGTTCAATGTTTAGTATCTGTCCATTAACAAGGACTCGATTATCAGCGTCTTCCACAGAACTGAATGATTCATTAAGATATTGTACACATCACAGGAGGTGCGGTGTTTTTGATAAAGGTAAAATGTGTCGTGCCTTCTTATAAATGCTACAGAGATGCAGCGGCCTACAAATCATGTTCTCCAAACGTAAGGGAACATACTTGATTAGTATAGACCCCCCTCTGTTCAAAAATATATAACATTCTATATTTAGTTCATTTATCTTTTGTGAAAATTGTATGTAAAAATTACCGTTCTGACTTAATTCATTTAGCACTTTTCAAAATGCCAGTATACAAAGTGCTTCACAGATATGAAAACAGAAAAGGAATGCAGTCACCCAGAGCCAGTCCTCAAATTAAGTTGCTAAATTATTGTTATTAGTCAATTATTTTATATATGTTACAATAATTGCTGAAATCATATATTATATATAGAGATGTATGACCTTCACCAATTGTCATGTTTGATTCAACATTTTGAAAGTCAAAGAATCAAACACTGCCTTAGTTTTTATGAAAGAGCAGGTTTCTGTTATAAGAAGTGAAACTATGACACAAAATGTTCTGTGTTCTTCATAAATCAAGATGTTGAACTTCTTCTTTGTGATCATGTTTGAAGATGAAAACACACAATTAATTAGTAAATCCACACTCTGTATTTTCACACAGTGTTTTTTAAAGATACTATTTGTGTGCTTGTTGACGATCACCACTGCTGTTTGTACTTTTACTTTCACTTACCTCTGTGTCAGTTTGACCTCTGAGCCGCGTGATGGCTGCCATGAGGCTGCAGCTCATGCAGACGAGAGGCAGGAGAGCGTTTGTGGAGTGATTAGTGAACAAGGGTTAAAGTCAGTTCAGTAAAGAATACAAGTGTACAATACAGAGAAATACACTGATGCTTGCAGGGGCTTTAACAGGTTGAACTCGGATAAGGACACATGTTTGAAACTTGGTCACATGTGTTGTAGTGTCATGTTCACCTGGGCTAAATATAGAGACTGAGGGAGGAAGGCTCGGAGGGAAGGAGTCAAAAAAGGACGTTGTGCTGCAGGAGGTGAGAGGGTACCGAGCTGCGAGGTAGTGAAATGACTAAGGCAGTCCAGTGGTCAGTAAAGTGCAGGTCAGCTGCCACACACCGGCTCAGTGTTTGAGAGATGAAGAGCGACACTAAGCGGAGACGGACAAAGCTTTGTGACACGCACTGTGACCGGATGTCAGGTGTCTGTGTCTGAGGGATCTTATTGGTCCGATGAGGTCCCACAAGATCACAGTCAGATCAGGGTTATTTCATTTGAGAGATTTCTTCTTTCCTCATTTTAACTCAGCAGGACACATTTGGGAAAAGGTTTATTTTTTATTGTGCAACAGAGGATAGTGACATCTGAATCAGATGCTGACAACAGGTGTGAGCACGTTGTCTTGTGTTTTTTGTTAATGTTAAACTTATAATAATAATCTCACATTTCACCAGCACTTATTGTCACTGGAAAAGCTCTAAAACCGCGCCGCACTACCCCCCACAGACACAGTTAGAGTCAGATATTTTCATCATCAGTTGGTTAAGAACAAAACTGAGGTAAAATTGAGTGAATGTTGGACTTAAACTCAGCAGGGGGCCTGAAAAACGACTCCAAATAAATTATAATGTTGTTCCGACACTACTGGATATTTTAACAACTTCACCATATTAACTTTAACGGTGATGATTCATCAGTGTTGTATTTGTGTCTGCTGCACAAACTGGCCACAAAATAATTTATTGCAGGATTAAATAATAAATGAGAGCGAATGATTGTTTCTAAACTCATTTAGTCACACATGTTAAATGATTTAAAGAAATATTTACGATTTGAAACCAGGTTTTCAGGGGGTTTAAACACTTCACCACCTCTGAAAGTGTAAAGTGTAAATCTGGAGAGAGAGAGACTGCTGCACACTGGACTCTGCTCACGTAGCCCACGTACATGACAAGCCAGAGGTCAATGACACTGTACTCTAAGGTGCCGTTGATGTAACACTTGCGGACAGATGCTGATGACAGACGACAGGTTTATGATTTGTTGTGCTTACTGTGCTCTTGTATCAGGGACACAGGGACTTCAGTATTTCACCAGCTCATCTTCAGTATTTCACCAGCTCATCGTTTCATGCAGCTAATCAGTATCCTTTGTCTGATAAAGATGCAATTCTCTCCATGTCAAACGAGGGCTGCACACGGGTCTTATCCTGTTCAAATACAGTGCACAAAGTACAAGTGCTCCTACCGCTGACATTTACAGCACAGAGTGACGCAATAGTTGGGGTCTGACTGCATGCGAAGGAAGAACAAAGATGATCACTGCCATTCTACGAGCAGCCAGCATAGTGTGCACGGTTGCTGTCTAAACAGAACGGGACTGTTTGCCGAAGTTGATCCATTGTCCCTCCTTGTGCTTCCCCACGTCTGAAGAGACATGGCAGAGATGGGGGATGTGGTGAAGCAGGACAAGACAGGAAAAGGCAAGCAGGCAGAGAACAAAGGCCACTGTGGGACATGTCAGCACCACGCACCCAAAGGGCATGGTGAGTGGGGGGGGGTGTGTGTGTGTTCATAGAAAGAGATTATGTATCATCAGGGTCCCTGGATTGCATTTTGGCTGCACCATCCTAAAGATGATGAAGTCTTGGGGGTCTGAATGATTTTAAATATATTTTTACACGCTGATCGTCTGCACTGGGTCAATCAGCGATGCATCTGCTGATAGAAGCTGCTTCGCCCTCCTTGCTCCAACCTCTGCAGAGAAGATGTGACGGATGAGATTAACAGCGGAAGGGACAGAGACGCACGAGAAGGAAGGGAAGCTTGTAGTAAACCATTAATCCAGGTTTAGGTTGTTAGTGAATGCAGGATATTCTACCTGCTCCTGCAAAGTCACCTTGTCAAAACTACCCCACCCCCCCTCCACACACACTCACATACGCACACACTGACCCAGGGGACCCTGATGACTGACAGAAGCATTACGGTGCAGTGCAGTGGTTTGCAGGACTCGCACTTGCTGACTAATCAAACCTGCTACTGCTCACGTTATCTCTACTGCATTGGCTTGCACACTATGTCATTACACATTGTACATAATATATCCCCCTCTCTCCACAAGCATTGCATAATGAGGATGTTATTAATATTAAAATACAGTAGTGACGCTTGCAGCAGAATTTCTCTGTATTGTGTCTGTTTTTTTTTTGCTTATTAACATTTCCTGCAAGAGAGTGGGTCCCATTAGTTTAACAAGCTCTGCAGCCTGCTAATGGAGCGCTGCCAGGCAATCAATAGGTTTCACATGGACGATGGGGGGGGGGAGGAGAGAAGCAGGATATCACCAGCACCCAGACAGGTCCTCTCCAGAGAGCCTGGGTTTCATCATCAGCATTTATTTATTTATAACCTCGGGAGACACATTGAGGTAGATCCCTCATTTTAAATGGTGCCAACACACATGGTTATACAAATAAATATCTATATTTCCCCAACTGAGGCAGAGATTTGAATAATCTTACTTTATATACGGATTGCTACCTGCAGTGCTTTTAGTGTGAGGGAATACAGCTCTTTATGTTTGACTTGGCCTTAGAGCTGCTGCCTGAGTTGCATTGCTTAGCTTCCACAAAGGTGCAAAACTCTGTGTATTCTGTGTGATTGTCTGCAGCATTTTAATTTGAAGGGGCACTCCATCGATCATCTAGTTCTAATGGGCAGCGCTACTCTCTCTTTGATAACACTGATATCTACAATCATGTCCTTTAAAGCAGGATTGTCTCAGTTCAGACTTTATGTGTGTAACAAAAAATCTGGCAAAGGGTGTGAGTGACTAAGATGCTATCACGCTGCATTATGGGAAATGCAGGCTCCAGCATATTTGGAGTTTGGCACTAAAATCCGGATATTTGAGCCTCTGCTGCACATTCTGCATCTTTCTTGCAAGCCCTGCAGCTTCATGGAGGTGCTTTACTAATTTGCTGGAGTATCCCTCTGACTATGCATCAGCCAACTGCTTTTTTGTGGTGTTGTAGTTTCTCTCTGTTGTTGTGAATAAGACTAAACAGTATGTACATGTGTGTTTCCTCAGGAACAATGGCTGTCCCTCCTGCATACGCCGACTTGGGGAAATCTGCCAAAGACATCTTCAACAAGGGCTATGGTAACTTCACCAAATTTATAAAATGTTTTGAATGAAGCAGGACTGATATTAGAGAAATCTCTGTTGCTCAGTGTCACTTTGAAGTGCAGCTGTTTATTTTCACTGCAGCTGTGTCAGAGCCCTGCTGTTATTTTCCATCCTTTTCTTTTTTAAATTTCCGGATGTTTCTTTCTTCCCAGGCTACGGAGTTCTTAAGCTGGATGTTAAGACCAAGTCCCAGAGCGGTGTTGTAAGTACTATTTTATTCCCTGAGAGCCTGAAGTGTTCAAATTTCTCGTGCAGGCCTTTCTCTCAGCGTTCTGTGGTATAAATGGTATGACTCATAATGTTTGCCGCCCGAGATCAGTCCAACTTACAGACTCGGTAACGTCGTCTGCCCAACAAGCTTCCTCCTAACTGTTGTTTCTCAAGCAACATGTTGTATCCTGATGGGGATGAAGGGCTTAATTTGCTGTGTGTGTGTTTTGCCATAAACCGGTTGCCATGGTAAAACCATAATGAACGCTGGTGTTTAGTTTCCCACACGCCACAAACCTCACTGAAATAAACACTGAGAATGTTTTCGCTCGGGTTTCCACTTTCCGTCGCTCTGATTTTCATTTTTCCCGGTGAAATCACTGCATGTGAGTTCAGTGTGGTTCTGCCTAACTTTATCTATTTTCTCTTTTCTCTGCTTCCTCTCTGGATGCTCCTGTCAGATGGTAAGAGGAGAGTGTGTGTGTGTGTGTGTGTGCACATATGTAATGATTAAACACACGGGGGCACTGCAGGGTAACACATTTAGATGTTTGTGTGCAGACAGTGTGTGCAGGCTTTCCGCCATGTGTTTTCTTTGCAGCAGTAATTTGTCCAAGTGACAAAGTTCCCCCCCCCCGACCTCTGCAGCCGTAACAGCACCGATCCTGAAATGCAACCACAAGCTGCCTCTCCCTCACAGTCCAGACTCTATTTTCAGTTTTCCTCCTCAACTCATGTCTCCATCTTAAATAAATAAGCAGTCATACAAACCGGAGAGGGATTGTGTGGCAGAGGAAGAGCAGAGGAACAATGCTCCCTTCCCCTCACCTTAGTTTTCTTCCTTCTTCTCTCTCCCTGAATGCTTCTTCACTCTTTCTCGCTCTCCTTTTATTTGAATAGCTGGGCTGTAATGTAGCAACGTGCCTCTCTGCTTCCCTTCACGCCTCATTTTCCATATCCCCCCCCAAACCCCTCCATCTCATTACTCCATCCCTGTCCGACCTGCAGGAGTTCGCCACGTCCGGCTCCAACAACACAGACACGGGGAAGTCCGGCGGTCACCTGGAGACCAAGTACAAGATGAGTGAGCTGGGCCTCAGCTTCAACCAGAAATGGAACACAGACAACACTCTGACCACAGAAATCACCATTGAGGACCAGGTATTAAATATATATGACAGGAACTTACTATACCTAGCTTATTAAACATTTCCAAAACCTAAATTCAAATGATTATCTCACAGTCTGTGTCTCCTGCTTGTCTCTCTGCAGCTGGCGAAGGGCCTGAAGCTCGCTCTGGACACGTCATTTGTGCCAAACACCGGGTAAGAGCATCTTCCTCATGCTGAGTAGTTTTTAATGTCTTCAATAAGTTTACAAACAAAGTGAATATAAATGCATATTATAAACATATTAATTATGCAGTGCTTTCTAAAGGATTTTCCCCTCCTTCTCTTCCTTGTTATTCCATCTGCAGGAAGAAGAGTGCCAAACTGAAGACTGGCTACAAGCGTGAGTTTGTCAATGTGGGCTGTGACCTGGACTTCGACATGGCCGGCCCCACCGTCCACGGAGCTGCTGTGCTGGGCTACGAGGGCTGGCTCGCTGGCTACCAGTTGGCCTTTGACACCGCCAAGTCCAAACTGACTCAGAACAACTTTGCCCTCGGATACAAGGCCGGAGACTTTCAGCTTCATACCAACGTGTGAGTCACCACGTCACAGTGTCGAGAGGCGGGGAAATGGAAGTGATGCAGCCAGTGAGAGAGGAAGCATTTCCCCAGGATGAAACCGAACGTTCAGACTAATACCCACTGCTGCTCACCTCTACCTTTTCTGTTTGTGTTTTCTTTTGTATTTAAGCAATGATGGCACAGAGTTCGGTGGCTCCATTTTCCAAAAGGTGAACAGCAAATTGGAGACAGCGGTGCACCTGGCCTGGACAGCCGGCAGCAACAACACCCGCTTTGGAATCGGGGCTAAATACCAGCTGGACAATGATGCGACCCTATCTGTAAGAACTGACTTCAAAACCTCTGAAATGATAAAGACAATTTTCTATAGTATCGTCAACAGTGACCATTACTGCAGTGAGGAATTATGAATTACAATTTGGGAGATTTTAGATAAAAAAACACTAGAAATAGATTATAACCTGGAAATATCGCCCTGCTGTTGTATCCCTCCACCAACCAGTGCAGCTTCAGTCCCTCCAGGTGTTCTTTGCAAAGTGCATTCACAATAATATAATGTCACCGTGAATTTTACCTTTGACCACTGAAATCTAATCTAATCTGAAATCTCATCTAATCTTTGAGTCCTAGTGACAATTGGTCAAAATATGAAGAAATTAGACCTTGAGATATCGTTCTCAAATGGCCAAAAGAAGGTTTTGTGAGGCCACTGTGACCTTTGACCATCCAAATCTAATTGGCTAATCTGTGAGTCTAAGTGAACATTTATACCAAAGTTGAAAAGATCCTTTCAAAGCATTTTCAAAAAGGCAAAAAATGGTTTCGAGAGGTCACGTGACCTTGACCTTTGACTGCCAAAATCGACTCAGTTCATCCTTGAGTCCAAATTTGATGAAATTCCCTCAAGGTGCTCTTGAGATAACGTGTTCACGGATGCGATGGATAGACAGACAACCAGAAATCTTAACGCCTTCGGCTGCTGGTCGTCTCCGTCCAGGAGGAATAATCTCTATGAGCATAGCTGAGGCCAACGGGGAATGTTATTAGCTTTGCTGGTGTTTGGTTATAAACTTAAATATCTGATAAAATCATTTTTTGACCTGATAATCCTGATAAAGGGAAAGTCAGGGATCAACAAAGTTATAACATTTATTTAAATATACACAGAAAGGTCAACATAGCCACTATAGAGCCACACCACTCTCTAAACCTACTCACTCTGCAAAACCACTTGACTTTCAAAGCCTAACTCCTCTGCAGTCGTTGATCTGAGGCTGCTTCAAATATATGAAATAAATTATGTAACTAGTAAAGTACATTTCAGCTCCCTATGGTCACTTCACCGTCCATGTTTGGTTTCTCCTCACAGGCCAAAGTGAACAACGCCTGCCTCGTTGGAGTTGGATACACACAAACCCTCAGGCCAGGTTTGTTAACTGCTTTCTTTTTGTTTCGTTTCCTGTTTCCTGTTTCCTGTCACGCACCAGCACGATTTCTTTACATGATCTGACCTCTCTTCCCTGCAGGAGTGAAGCTCACTCTCTCAGGTCTGATCGACGGGAAGAACGTGAACGGCGGCGGACACAAAGTGGGCATGGGTTTCGAGCTGGAGGCCTAAAAAGATTCAGTGGGAGGACGGACAAGAGGAGAGAGAGGGAAGCAAACGCAGGGGAAGAAGACACAGCCCAAATGTGACAACACCACAATGGTCCACTCAGCGACACATAAACACATCTTCCCTGCACACTGAGTGCTACACACATATCTACACAAATACACACATTCTTTGGCCTTAACCCTGAAACCCCGAGCAGCCTCCAAGACCTCCAGTACTGTAATTTTTAAAGAAGCAAGTGTTATTTTTAAATGTTGCATTAGTTACAGGTCCCATATGTTATATGTATCATGAAAATAGTCATTCTCTGAATAATGTGGTACTTGTGACCGGTTCGACTCGACAAAGTGCACTTTGTCTCAGACACATCTGTATTTCTGGAACACGACATGAGGCCCCTTTCTTATTTTGACTGTGTTCAGATATATTCTGTGTTTCAGACGTGAATCAGATGATTAGAAGAAGCTTGTTTTGGTATGTTGTGGTTTTGGTGCATGCTTTCAAGGCTTGAGGGAAGCTACTGACTTCAGTACAATGACGATAAACAGATGCAATAAAGGCTGGAGAGCGTTAAGCAGAAAACACACCGAGCGGCCGGCCACCCTCAGACTGAGTGGACCGACTGATTCCACCCTTTGACCTCAGTGACGCAGTTAGAAACTGTGACGCTTCAGTTGCCAAAACATCGATTTTTCAGGTCCTGTTTGGTAAAAAGGCTCCGAGCCCCGTCGTCTTGTTTGGTGTCCTGTACCTGTTCAACCTTTACCACTACATTTCACTTTATCTGTGCTGTGCTTTGTATAGGAGAGTTAGTCAACAGTTAGGAACTCAATCGACATTTATTGAATTGATGGAATAAAGAATGTAAAACTTTATCATATCAATGGGTGTTTTTTTATTTTATTTTGGTTGACATGAAACAGCAAAGGAAGAAGAACTTGTGCCTCATCCTTAGAAAAATTGGAATGAATCGAAGAAGACGTCATTTACAGAAAAATAAAACACTGTTCAAGATAGAAAATTCAATGAGGGATGTCGTCTAACATTCTGTTATTCTGACATTAATACAATCGTAACAGTATGTACACAAACAACCATCAGGATAATGTAACATCTGTCATCACTGTGAATTATCTATGTACAGTACAGTCGACCGACAATACTCAGGATACAGATTGGATGTGTAAGTGTGAAAAATCTCATGATGCAGCTGTACAACATTGTGCTGTAGCAGTCTTATCTAAAATTCACAGATTCAAATGCAATACAAATAAAAGGCCAATACTGCATAAATCTATTTAACTTACAAACTGTTTTCACAGTTTTACAATAAATTTGACCATTTTTAAAATCAACAAAGAACATTTTCAAAATCAAAAGTTATGCTTTAGACCATGAATCATCTGTACTCAACACCATCTTGAACCAGGCCAAGGGAGTATAACGGGATATGCATGTGTCGTCTCCACAAACATTGAGTCACACTAAAAACTTTTGAATCTCTTGAAATCACTGCAGGGAAACTGGACTGCACCACACTGTGCTGGTGCTCCTGTTTTTGTGTTAAACCCCTTTGTCATTATCAGAGGATGTAGAAAAACAAATTCACATTCATATTTACTCATAAACTTACATAATATTCAGTGAAAATAAATTTTGCAATAAAAAACAATGCTGCATTAAGAAACAAATAAAATCTGATAAAAATGTTGTTACCTGACACACATCTTCTTTAAAATACTACTGAAATATGTTTTTTTAACTTGTGATTAATGTGCAAAAGTATTTTCAAATAAAGAGGATGGAAATATTTCAGATCACTGCAATGCATTATTTACATTCATGTATTCTCAAACGAAAATTTGTGGTTAAAATATATTTCTGGGATATCGAGCAAACTTCTCCTCATACTGTGAATGTTGTAACTGGGATTTTATAAACATTTTAATTTTAATTACACATCCTACACCTAGGATCATCTGATGAAATCAGTGGAAGGGTTGAACTGTGCAATTCTACCCCAACTCATTTGATGGTTCTTTTAAAACGTACAGATAAGGTCAATAAATAATTATATTAGAAGTTTCTCTGATGTGAATCATTATTGCAGTAATAATTGGCTTCAGTGCTCTGATGATCGGCAGTGAACAGATGTACCTACTCTCTAATCCCATTCAGCAAATATGTGCCAGCATCTATTGCATTGTTACTCCACTCACATTGACAGAACAGCTGGTACCATGTCTCCGTGCAGTGCGACCTCCCATCCACACAGAGGCAGCACAGCACCACATGTAATCCATGAATGAAACTGAATTTAGGCGAGATCACTGGAGAAACTCTGGCCTCCGTTCAGCCACGTCCACTCACTCAACATCTGGGGCAAAAACAAAGGGTTTTAACTTTAATAGTCATCCACATAACTCAGAGAAAACCAATTAAAGCTGTTTGACATCAAAACAAGATGAGAATAAGAGCTGAGGGAGTCGTGTGTGTGTGTGTGTGTGTGTGTGTGTGTGTGTGTGTGTGTGTGTGTGTGTGTGTGTGTGTGTGTGTGTGTGTGTGTGTGTGTGTGCGAGGACAAACCTCCATACTGTTTTCTGATTCCTGCATGGTGTCCTGCAGCAAACTCTGCAGTCGACTCTCGAACGTTCTGCTCTGCTCCACCAGAGACTCATCCCTGCAGACACAACCAGGGTTTGACTCATGAAGATGCTACTCACGATAACATAAAGAGTTCATCAAGTGTTTATACTGTAAAGTCTCTGGTGATCATCAGTATACGAAGAAGACTCCCACAACTGTGTTTAAAAACCTCAGAAATATGTAAAGAATTCTCAAAGCTGTGCCAATATTTGAGTGGCTCAGTGAAATGTCAAGTAACATTTATTTTCTGTAGCTCATAATAATATTTCAGAAAATAAGTCTTGTACCCTGAATACATAACATCTTTTAAACCCCAGTGTGTGTGTGTGTGTGTGTGTGTGTGTGTGTGTGTGTGTGTGTGTGTGTGTGTGTGTGTGTGTGTTTGTGTGTGTGTAAGTGCACTCACAACTGCTGTAAACTTTGTTTGGGGGTCAGCAGAGGAGGCACCGACGAGGTGGTTCGTAATCCATCAGGACTCCCACTCACTGGGCTGCGAACTTTACTCTACAAAAGAAAAGATGATGCACTTTCTTAGTTAACACAGCACCTGCTTATCATGGAAGAGAAAGGGACATACATTCTTACGGTCACTGTATAGAATTGACTCAGCTTTTGTCATGTGACTGTTTGACATCTAGACTATTTTAGAGTCACGGAGTGTTCATTGGAAATGGGTAAATTCCACCTAATTTGAGTTTATTATAACTTGTCAGTATCTGTATACTTCCTGCAACCCTATGATAATTATTACTTCCACAAAAGAGTTATGTTTTTGTCCATGTCCTTTTGTTTGTTTTTCTGCAGAATTACACAAAAACTACACAGATTTCCAAAGAAGTTGGTGGAAAGATGGAACAAGGGCCAAGAAAGGACCCATTCAATTTTGGCTTTGATCTGAACAAAGGGGCGGATCCAGGATTTTTCCCCACCACTTTCTTTAACATTGCAAGAAATGGCATTTTGATGTTTTCCCCAGTTTCCCAGGGAATAATTCACGAATCGGGCATATTTAGGGGACTGATATTTGAGTATGTTGAATTTGGATCAGCTCTACTGAGTCACATTATAGTTTGTGGATGTACTGGTGTTATATACATTTATATGCAATCAAGAAAGCAGTATGTCTGTGTATGTGTGTGTGTGTGTGTGTGTGTGTGTGTGTGTGTGTGTGTGTGTGTGTGTGTGTGTGTGTGTGTGTGTGTGTGTGTGTGTGTGTGTGTGTGTGTGTGTGTGTGTGTGTGTGTGTGTGTGTGTGTGAGCAGTTCATGTGTCCTCACACAGGCGACCTTGAGCAGGTTCCACAGCTCCCTCTGTCGTTTCTCCTGCAGACTCATCAGGACCTGTTCGCTCTCGGCCATCTCCTGGACCACGCCCTCCACCTTCGGCAGCAGCTCCATCACACGCTGACGGCACACGGCGGTCTTACTGCCAAACACATGCACAGTGGTGTGGCAGCGGTGAACAGTGGCTCAATACGGAAGAAATGTACCTGTTCATCATGAGTTATTATGGATAACGTGTAAGCCGTTTTAAAACACTCATTTAAAACCGCAGATGTGATGGTGTAATGTTGAATGAAATCTTTCATTAATATAGGGTTGTGATTTTTTACACTTGATAGTAAACAATCAAATCTCAAGTTGTAAACGTCAGTTATGCTCTTAATTAAATGTTACAAATCTGTCACCTTTTGCACTTGGCCATCACAATACAGTTATAAATATGAATCAGTGTTTTCCATTATTCAGCCGGAGCAGACCTCGTCTCAGGGCTGTGTCTACACCACACACATTTATAAATACTTCACTCTCCTGTTTGTGAATATGTTATTAGTCACATCTCTGCTTTTCCTACAATGAAATTTTAAAATATGTGATTTGGCAAATCTTTCAGAGGCTACAAATTAATGGTCTTAATTGTGTATTATACTTATTTATCTGAATCAAAAATAATATATCATTGAATGTTAAGTCACTAGTATTGGCACCAGCTATGCTCTACACAGCCTCAGTAGGAATAGTAAGTTTTAGTATTGTGGCAACATCATGTTCCATAATTATACAAATACACAGATTCTCAAAAACCAGGTTAATGCAGTGCAACTCTTGAGTTTGTCAGGACTCATTCAGTTCTTCAGCCCACATTTTCCCCACACAATAACATCATTTATTGGTTATTCTGGAGAAGAATGGCGTGCTCGATTTTTGTAGGTCTGGGAAATGAGTCCTGTTTTGTGTGATCTGGGGATTTTGTGTGCGAGTACCTGAGGTGAGTGTAGAAGTCCTTGAGCTTCTTCTCGTAGAACTGCACAGCCTGAACCACCAGGCGCACCACGTCCTGACTGTCTCCTGGACACCGCTGGTCTGAAGGAAGGACGGGAAAAGGAAAGACAGAAGAATAATAAAAAAAAAAGGAGGTTTATTTTCAAATGGAAACACCATAACGAGTGTTAGGTAAAAAGTGAGCGGAAGCATGAAAAATCCAAACCTCTGGGTTTCTCTCTGAGTTTGCGTAACATCTCCATCGCCTTTCCCTCTCTGAGGATCACAGCAGCGACGTGAGCATGATCAAAGATCACAAAGCAGTTGTTTTCATTGCTTTTACAGTTAAATTTGGTTCAGACTTACAATGTGTCCAGGGCCTCTCCACTCCTCCACGGCTGCCTCTGCACATCCACTATGTCCTGCTGCAGCTGCATCATCTCTTCCTCCAATTCACTCACATTGGCCTGGATACACACACACACGCAGGTTTTAGTCTTTTTACAGCACAAGTGAATACTGCACCCGCACACAACCTTGTACTTCTATCTTAGTGAGGACCTTCATTGGCATTATGCATTCCTTAGCCCCTTACCCTAACCTTTACCATCACAACTAAATGCCTAAACCTAACCAAACCTAATCCTAACTCACAAAGCAAATCTTAACCCTCGAACAGCCCATTGAAAAAGTGAGGACGGCCCAAACTGTCCTCAGTTTCTCATAGTGTCCTCACGCCATAAGGTCTATGCTTAAAATGGTCCTCACAAAGATGTAAGCACAAGTACACACACACATACATGCACGCACACTCTACCTGACCACAGCCGGCAGCAGTTTGCTCCATCTCCCTCCACACACAGAGGAGCTTCTCTGATGCTACAGATGTAAAAAGACTATCATTAGTCGGTGGTAAACTGAATTGTTCGACACATTCACGTGCACTTTCTGCCTGGCTCTCAAGCTACCGACAGTAGTTTAAACGCAGTTGTAATGTAACTCCCTTCTATCTATCAAGATGTTTTGGTATATATTTGGGTATAATACCGATCCCGGTGGCTGTCTGCTCCTGGTATTTGTCCATGTCTATGTGAAGGCTGGTGGTGAAGAAGTCAAGCTTGGCCATGAGCCTCTGGTGCATGGACACCATCTCATTCTTCTGTTTGGACAGTGAAGAGTTGTGCCTCAGCAGGCTCATGCTGAAAGAACCAGAAGAAGAAATGTGTTTGTTTTATCCAACAGTTCATAGACGTGTGTGCTGTGTGTGAGAGTTTTGTGTATGTCCTACATGGCAGCTTTCTGCCCCTGCTGCAGTCTTTGCCAGTCTTCCTTCAGGGAGAAGATGGTCTGCCACGCCTGGCCACAAGTCCTCCTCAGAGGGCTGTAAGCCAGAGGGTGCAGGGGATTCGTTTCTATGAGAAAGACAGAGACAAAGAAACACACACACACAAACACACACACACACACACACAAAAGTTAGAGAGAAGCAACAGATGTTTACTGTTATCTTATTTCAATCAAGAGTTTGTAGTCAGAGTTTTGCCTCAGAGAAATTTCAGTTCTGGCAGATAAGAGAATTAGATAAGATCAAATGTATGGTTCATATAAAAACCCTTTCTACAGCTTATCTCACAACTATAACTATACTATTCTACTTAAAGAATTTGGATCTGTCCAATGTTTATTTTCTCTTTGTATTATTAGTGAATGTGGAGCAAATACACCCAAACCTCCGCTGATTTGTGGCGATTTATCGTATTGAACATAATTTGTCCATATCCAAAACTTGCTTGTTTATTTACTTAATTTATCACAAACCCAAAACAAAACTTCAACTGGAAAAAAATGCAAAAATGCAAATAAATGACACAAAGATAAAAAAAAAAAAACATCACAAAACAAGACATTGCTAACATTGTACTTTTTCAATATCCGTAGTTGAGAAAAAACAAACTCACGGGCAAAGCGGATGTTTTCTGGGAGGGTGCGAGGAGTAAACTGAGGCTCATAACTGCAAGAGGAGCGATCAAACAGGAAGACCAAGGGCAAGTCTGTCCGTCGCCCATCTATTTCCTACAGATACATATATACACACATAATTATACTATGACTCAATCATTATCACAATGTGTTGTTAAATGTGTGTACAGTGTATGTTAAATATTACTTTGTAATCCACGGCACACTGCGTGGCCAGTCCATTAGGCTCCAAGACTAATCCCGCCTCCAGCAGCAGCTCCTGATTGGCTGCAGGGATGTCAGTGTCGTCTTTTATTCTCAGCTGCAGGTCGGCCACAGTCTCATCGTCCGAGACCGAGTATATCAGGATCTTAGCGGACATCATGTTCAGGACGTGAACCAGCTGAGGGAAGCGAGAAGGACAACGCACATGAAGACAGTACAAGTACATGTGCTGTTCTGAGCTGTTGGCTGCATATAAAGATGGACGACATGACTGCTCTCCAAAAGTCAAGCCACCTTGACTGGCAGCAGTATAGGTCATAAATCCTACCTCCGCTATGTTAGTGGATGGGACATGGAACAAACTAAAAAGTCAAAGTACGCGTCAAATACATTTTTATCAAAGATGTTTTCTGTCATTTTAGATCCCATCCCCTAATTACTACTGCACAGAATCAAATGTGCAAGATGGTGGCATTCAGATCCAGGACATTTTAGCTTCATTTCTGGATAGTGTGAGGAAATGAAGATGATTCGTCCATCATCATTTTACAGTCTAAAGCAATAAAAAAACAGGTGAACAATCCCTTTAAAGGCAACTCTTCTAAACTTTACATTTCACTACAGCTGCACCATCAGTCCATGAGGTTTACATTAAATAAACATGTTCACACAGAGGAAAGTGAAAGAATAAATTAATGAATTACTTAATCAACCTTGAGCTGCAGGATAATCTCCAGCTGGGAGAAGCAGTCGCTGGGCGTAGCTTTGGGGTCTTTTCCTCTCTCCTGAGGCGACCACTTAAACATCAGCTGCAGCCACTTCTCCATCTTCTTCAGCAACAGACTGTCAAACAACAGTTATCACATTAGACTGAGGTAATTAGAGTCATGTTTATGTGCATGTGTTGGTGTGTCACAGATGAAACCACCTGTTGAGGTTGTTGGGCTGGGGCAGAGATTGGGAGAAGCGGACCTCCCCTGAGAGGGCCTCATAGACAGCAATATCATGATCCTCCTTTAGCCTCAGTTTGTTGTACCTGAAATCACACAGGTGGGTTATATGAGAGAAAAGCTCTAAAAATGAGGCCTGGAGTTGCATATCTTTGTCTTTTCATCAATTTGATTTCTAACCTGAGAACGTTTCATGTAATAAACGGGGAGTATTTTTCCTCTATGTAACCCACACCCCTGTGGAGTTGTATATTTTTCTTCATATTATAGAGGCACCAAGGCCATTGCAGTTGGCACAACCCACATATCCTGCAATTCTTTGCTCTGGCAACTCTTGCTTATTTTTGTATTCAATGTTATTCATTGTGTGTCAAAGTCCTTCACGTAAAACAATAACACTCCTTTGGAATTAAGCTTATCATTTCTTAACATTGAAAAATGGCATTGTTCTGCTTCTTTCAAAACATAGACTATAGTGACAGAGGTGCAAAAGCAAAAAAAGGGAAATTTGAGACGGGTTAAATGGTGGAACTTTTGAAATGAGTCACTCTGAAACTAGTTTTGGAAAACATTACTTCATTTCCTTTGTGATTTTGTGAAATTGTTGGAAAAGTGGTACTACCAGGGGAAGGGCTGCCAGGTCGGTAAGAAAGGACGATATCCAGTAATGCACTCAAACACCAAGGTCCCAAAGCTCCAGTAGTCCACAGTGACTGTGTACTTCTGCCTATCAATGAGCTCCGGAGCCTGAGACATGGGAAAGAAAAGCACCAGGTAAAGGTATTTCTGTCGAGAAACACAGAAGGAAAATGATGTGTAAAACATTTCCAACGCTTACCAAGTACTGCAGAGTTCCCACAAATGATGTGCACAGGCTGCTCTGGTCCAGCTCTTTGGCATAGCCAAGATCTATAATCTTGTGGATCAACTGAAATTAGGGGAAAGTGTAAAGAAAAACATGTTATAAGCAAACTACAGTAGGAACAGTTTGACAATTTGTCCTTTAAAATCCCGAAACCACAAAATCAACGTCTGTGTGTTGGATTTGCTGTTGCTCTGGTATGCAAGACAAAAAGAAGTCTTCATGCAAAACTATAAACTTAGTGCAGATAAAGTTTGATTGGTTACATTTCTATAAACTATAAACCCAGCACTGCGCATAAACATGGATATATGACCTTTTTAATACGTCTAGCCTCAGTTCTATAACATTTTTCATTTTCCTGTGTCGTGTTACAGGCTGGAGAATAACATGATTTATTACATAACAAATTAGAAGGGGGCCCCACGGAGGAAGGTAAGGACAATGCAGCCTCGTAACTGCAAGCATAAGTTAAGGGATTCAGTTTTCCACAGTAAATATTCAGTGCAGCAACATTCTGCTCAACTGGTGAGTGTTAACATGTGGATGTGAGAGAGACAAGTCCCCTGCACTTATTCCACATAAGCCACATAGAAGCAAATAAGCCTT
The DNA here is from genome assembly GCF_022539355.2 of Hippoglossus stenolepis. NCBI lineage: Eukaryota > Metazoa > Chordata > Actinopteri > Pleuronectiformes > Pleuronectidae > Hippoglossus > Hippoglossus stenolepis. Next base: position 21,999,921 of record NC_061491.1, read on the forward strand.
TATATGACCTCTTTGTTGTGGTTTGGGTGTAGTTGTCATAAGAAGATGGTTAACAGGGTCTTTAACTCACTCTCTTCTCTCCCTGCTGCAGCACAATGTTTTCTGGCTTCAGATCTCTGTGGATGATCCTTTTATTGTGGAGGTAGGTCAGAGCCGAAGCTGCGGGAGAGCAGGGGGAAGAGACGAGAGCGGAAAAGAAAAAGACGAAGGCAGAGTTAGTGCTGCCTGCATTCCACTTACATACACGCCAATTAATAGAAGAAGTACACTGTAACATGGACCGAAAAACTGGCAGTTAGAAATACAACATTAAGCAAAATGTATATAAAGGACATAAATTGTAGTACATCAATGCCAAAGATATGTTTGAGGTTATTTATAAACAGCGTCGCAAATACATAGTCACCTAATTTAGAAGGTAATAGGTAATAGTTATGTTTCACCCCATTTTTCTAGCATCGAAAACTTACCGGAAATATTAACACTTGAACAAACATGGTTGTGATAAGAACCACATAAACCGACAGGAACTGTCTTTGAGAAAATGTTTTTTAACATGTACTTTGACATTTATTTTGTTCCTGTCCCATCTACTAACAAGGAGGAGGCTAGGTTTATGACCTACACTGCAGCTAGCCACCAGAGGGCGATCCAGATGTTTTGGCTTGTTGGCATGTTGTCCATCTTTATATAACTTCTCACTGTACTGCAGTGATGTAAATAGGTATTCCACTCTAAAGAGGATAAGACTCGTGTATATACACATACCTAAGTCTTTAGTCTAGTGAAACCCAAGTTAAAGGCTAATGGGCTTTGTCTGAATTCATGCAGTAGTGTCACCTCACTTGCGTCAAAGAGTGACTCGTGCGTGTGCTGGCAATGAGAGATCAATGAAGCGGAACTCGTAACCTTAGGGCAGCTAAATGTATGGGTGTGTAACTGTGCGTATCAGTGTGTGAGCTTGAGGGTGTGGACGGGCAGTTAAAGGGGATCACTCATTATCAGGAAACGAGTGGGTAACAGGAAAAGGTGGTTCTGTGTGAAAGTGTGTGTGAAAGTGTGTGTGTTTGTGTGTGTGTGTGTGTGTGTGTGTGTGTGTGTGTGTGTGTGTGTACATCTCACTGTACTCTCCATTCTAAACATGTGTGATAGCTACCATATGTGTCCTCTCTCCAACCTGTTTATAGAGCATGTAATATACAATGTGTTGTTGATGCGAGCGCTCGTACTTGAGTGTCCGATTGTTGACGCAAACCTGCGAGCGCCTGAGCAGATGCGGCGGCGTGACTAAGAGGGTGGTGGTTACCGGTCATTGGTGACATCATAATAGTGTGACGACCATGATGACCATACTACAGGAAACTAATCACACTGCCAGCTTATTCAACCAATCTCTCACTCTAACACATGCACAACGTTAAAGATCTAATCACAGTCATGTTGAAGCTGATACTCACAGATGTCGCGTAACAGAATCAGAACAGAGCCCTCCCTCATTCCACAGCAGTTCTCCGGGAGGTTCAGATACTGCAGGGAGCACAAACACATACACTTGATACTTGAATAATATAAATCACGGGAGGAAAAATATAAAAGGAGACAATTTAATAGTGTTTTGGAAATTGCTGCCCTTTTATTTGGCGATAAAACAGCTATTTTCTTGATTTATAAGAGTTTTCAGGACATCAGCTTTTTTTTTTTAATAAGGTAATTTTGTTGGAGCATTTTTATTCATCTTTTAAAAAACATGTTTCCGCTACTGGAAACTTGTGACAGTCCTGACAAAAACGGATGGTGCTGTTTTCCAATCTGCCCCCAAATTGGCCGCTTACTTCTTGACCATCCGGGATGCTTTGAAATTTTTATGACACTGTGGTTTGTAATGTTTGGCTTTTTCCTCTTCTGCTGGCAGATGGGCCCCAACAACGCCTCAGGCTGCACATTCACACAGTTTGTTTAAACCTGCTCTAGATTTCTCCTCCGTGAATGAACAGCAAGCAATCGCCCGAGTATCTTAAACTCAGTAAAATACAAAACATTATAAGCAATAGTGATATTTATGTTTTTAGTTGTGATGTGGCTGAATTTATTTCTTCTCAGAAAAATGCTGTTTTTTAAAAATTATATTTTAACGTTTTATTAAAATTTGAGAATAAAATAATCAATTGAAGATTGTACTGATGTGTTTGGTGATGTGGTTTATCCCAGACTTTTACCTTTCTCAGATCTCCTCCCTGGCAGTACTCCATGGCCAGCAGGGGCAGGTCATTGTTGGACACCAGCTCATGCATTCCCTCAGGAACCTCTCTGGCTGCAACAACGTTAACATTGTCCAACCTGAGAGAGACGAGATGAGCAGACTTCAGTCAACCAGGCGGCACAATGTCTCATCTCGTTAGTCACAAGAAAAAAGAAGAAATTAAAGAAGACGTTGAAAAAAAAAAACAAGCAATTTTTCCCCCCAGTATGTTGCTCTTCATTTGACCGCTTTGGAATCGACTTTTTGAAATCAACAAAATCCATCAAATTTCATGGTGAATAACTAACAGTTAAAAAAGATGACCCCCTTTCCTCTGACCTGCTGTATAACTTTGTCTGTTTCAAATTTCTTGTTTTTCTGATCGTCTCTCAGCAACACCCACTTTTAAGCAAAACAGAGAAATTTAAAGATGACAAACTCAAAGTGATTCCAGATCCAGCGGGAAAACTGTTTTCCACTGAAACCATAAAATTTGAAAACGTGATCAGTGCATTGCAACAGTTTCAATCTTCACTAGAATAATGAGTCATCAGTCGTTAAATTGTTTTTATTCTGTATAACTGTAGTGTTTGGCTATATGACCATCAATCAAATCTAGACAAGATTAGAAGTGGAACAGTCAGTTTGTGATAGGATCCTTTCTAAGTGCTGCCCATGTGAAAAATATTTCTCTTATCTTAGTTCTGCCTCTCTGAGGATTAATAAAAAACATTTTGAAGAGTGGATAGAGTCACAGTTTAGGAGAGTGGGATTAACTGTGAACCTGCATGAGGTCGTGGGATAAATAAATTGTTTTTCTTTCTTGGTTTTAGGCTTAAACATTCAGCAGACGCAATTCACTCTCTATAAACACGTCACAACTCAAAAACACTGTGAGAGGGATGTGTTTTTAAGTGTATGTGCATGTTACCATCTTTTGTTAAGTAGCTGTAATAATATAATGGTGGGTTGCCATGTATTTGTCCCCTGCCCTGTGGTTCTTCCACGAGTCGAGCGTGGGTGCACGTGAAAGTTGCGGTTGTGTCAGTCTGAAAACAACACACTTGTTAAATTGGGATTAGAAAAGAAGTGGGTTTATACTCATGGCTGCACCAACAAATGATAAAAAACACACAAATCTTACATTTCACAGACAATAAAAAAAACCAGCATGAGCTACAATTCAACTCCAGTGACCCAACACCAAAACTGAAAGTGCTAATAGATGTCACAGACGTGTGTGGAAACACAACACACAACAAACCAGAGTAAAATGAGGAGGCGGCTCATTAGTCAGTTAGAAATAACCACCAAATGACCAGAATAACCCAGACTCCACGCTGTTCTAACTATTTTATGTCTTGTGTGATTTTCTTTTCTATTTCGGTGAAATAGAAAAGAAAACAGTGGTTTCTAAACCGGTGTCACATGTGATGTCAAACTCATAAGCACCCAGCTTGTCATGGAATATACAACAGTGAGTCACAACAAGTCAAACCAAAACTCTTCTTCGTCTCACATGCCAAAACAAGCTTTAAGGCAAAGTATGAAGAAGTTCAGACGGTAAAACGTGATGGGGAAATCACCAATTTCTTCAGACAAGCTGAAGAAACAAATGTGTCACACATTAAGGTGCTGTGGAGAAAGACACCTGAACCTTCAGTAAACAGAGACAAGCTTGAGTGAAACGCCGTCATCAAACAAAACAGTTGGTAAATCTGGTATATTTTACTCTCTGCAGATCACAGAACAAATATCTGAAGATTGATTTGAAAGATGTTAACACATAAGGTCACTGCCTGTAAAGCTCTGTAAGCTTAAAACTGTGAATGACAGATTAGGCCAACATATTCAATATACAACATAGATAACATTACATTCAAGTGTGTTAATGATAGGGACATTTTTGTTTTTGGACACTTGTCCCTGCTTGGTTTTCTCCTCCTGGTCGTGTGCGCTGCTGGCTGGGTTTGACCCCCACTTCCTGTTTCCTCCCACCAATCTGCCTTCATACTGGCTCCTCATCAGGAAATTTAACTCCACACCTGAATGCTGTGTAGGACCGGCTGGATCACTACCTCTTTGCTAAAATGGTGTAGTATTCACTCTTTGGCCAAAAGGTTACCAGTTACAGTAACCCGCTTGTCAACCTGTCTCCTCCACCTGCCAGTATCACCAGCTCCACACTAATCCCCTGCACTCCACCTGGACCCTCCCCAGATTCACTCTTCCCTGAGCCTAGTTTTTGATCAGCTCGGCTCATTACACACCTCTTGTGAAGCACACGCACATTTTTGTTTAAGATAAATTCATCATCATTTAAACCTCCTCGTCTTTGTGATCTGTTCTGAGATTTGGGTCTGACCTGTTACACATGACATCAGTCTGACTCTATAAAAACTACTGTGTTGATTTACTTATATGGTTCATGTCTGTTTATGGGTCAATGACGTATAAGGATTTTCAACAGGCCAATTTTAAAATACAAAAAAAAAAGAATATCTATTATAATTATTCAAACATTAGGAATGTTGTGTACACATAAAATCATATAAAAATGTCAAATTATTTGATTTTAGTGTTTTTCCATCTAGATGAATTGGCCGTGGCCTTAAAAAATGTCATGTGGTGCGACCGTAATTTATCTTAAAATGAATCAATTTCCTTAATATGCTTCGATTTTTTTTACAATTTCTCAATAATATAAAGTCATTAGTAACAAAGTAGTTGCATTTCTTTAGAGTTTTTGTAAATAATGATCTCATATTTTTGTTCTATAATGTCACCGTCCCCTTATTAAATGTGGTTAACAGACTTATTTTTCCGGTAAAGTGCATAAAATTGATAAAAATGTTTAAAAAATACCATTCATTTAAGCATACTGATTAATATTTCAGCCACAGAAATTTTATATTTTACTTTAAATTTAATACAGGTCTTGGTATTATTGGTCGCAGCACATGATGAGTGGTCGCTCCAAATGATATGAAAACCTCCTATCGTTTAAAAAGATCAATAAACAATAAATTCCATGCAAAAATTTGACTTAAACCAGATTTTATTAAAATTTCATAGAATTTTCATGAACACAAACATTTCCTAAACATTTTTTTAAATAAAAATCTCATCAAGAACGTTTAAGTGCAGCACACATTGTTGTGAACAAACATTTCATTAAACTGGCTGCTCTTGTGCTACATCTACACTACCGTTCAAAAGTTTGGGGTCACCCAGACAATTTCGTGTTTTCCATGAAAACTCACACTTTTATTTATCAAATGAGTTGCAAAATGAATAGAAAATATAGTCAAGACATTGACAAGGTTAGAAATAATGATTTTTATTTGAAATATTAATTTTGTTCTTCAAACTTTGCTTTCGTCAAAGAATGCTCCATTTGCAGCAATTACAGCATTGCAGACCTTTGGCATTCTAGCTGTTAATTTGTTGAGGTAATCTGTAGAAATTTCACCCCACGCTTCCTGAAGCACCTCCCACAAGTTGGATTGGCTTGATGGGCACTTCTTGCGTACCATACGGTCAAGCTGCTCCCACAACAGCTCAATGGGGTTGAGATCTGGTGACTGCGCTGGCCACTCCATTACAGACAGCATACCAGCTGCCTGCTTCTTCCCTAAATAGTTCTTGCATAATTTGGAGGTGTGCTTTGGGTCATTGTCCTGTTGTAGGAGGAAATTGGCTCCAATCAAGCGCTGTCCACAGGGTATGGCATGGCGTTGCAAAATGGAGTGATAGCCTTCCTTATTTAAAATCCCTTTACCTTGTACAAATCTCCCACTTTACCAGCACCAAAGCAGCCCCAGACCATCACATTACCTCCACCATGCTTGACAGATGGCGTCAGGCACTCTTCCAGCATCTTTCCACCTGTTCTGCGTCTCACAAATGTTCTTCTGTGTGATCCAAACACCTCAAACTTTGATTCGTCTGTCCATAACACTTTTTTCCAATCTTCCTCTGTCCAATGTCTGTGTTCTTTTGCCCATATCAATCTTTTCTTTTCTTCTTGGCCAGTCTCAGATATGGCTTTTTCTTTGCCACTCTGCCTAGAAGGCTAGCATCCCGGAGTCGCCTCTTCACTGTAGACGTTGACACTGGCGTTTTGCAGGTACCATTTAAAGAAGCTGCCAGTTGAGGACCTGTGAGGCATCTATTTCTCAAACTAGAGACTCTAACATACTTGTCTTCTTGCTGAGTTGTGCACCGGGGCCTCCCACTTCTCTTTCTACTCTGGTTAGAGCCCGTTTGTGCTGTTCTCTGAAGGGAGTAGTACACACCGTTGTAGGAAATTTTCAGTTTCTTCGCAATTTCTCACATGGAATAGCCTTCATTTCTAAGAACAAGAATAGACTGGCGAGTTTCACATGAAAGTTCTCTTTTTCTGGCCATTTTGAGAGTATAATCGAACCCACAAATGTGATGCTCCAGATACTCAACTAGCTCAAAGGAAGGCCAGTTTTATAGCTTCTCTCACCAGCAAAACAGTTTTCAGCTGTGCTAACATAATTGCACAAGGGTTTTCAAGGGTTTTCTAATCATCCATTAGTCTTCTAAGGCGATTAGCAAACACAATGTACCATTAGAACACTGGAGTGATAGTTGCTGGAAATGGGCCTCTATACACCTATGTAGATATTTCATTAAAAACCAGATGTTTCCACCTAGAATAGTCATTTACCACATTAACAATGTATAGAGTGTATTTCTGATTAATTTAATGTTATCTTCATTGAAAAAAACAGTGCTTTTCTTTGAAAAATAAGGAAATTTCTAAGTGACCCCAAACTTTTGAACGGTAGTGGACATCAACCAGAACTGGTGGGATGTTCTCCATAGATGGCGGCGTAAGGTCGAACACAGCGTTTGCCATATTTGTACTTTCTCTGTAAGCGCCGGATGCAGCCCTCCAGTTCTCTCTCTTTTTCTCTTTCTCTCTCTCTCTGTCAACTCACTTGACTTGGCATATGGAATCTCTCCCTGCTGTTTATTTCTCTTGTAGCTGAAAAAGATATGTAATGTCATGCCATAAATCAATAAGTTCTTTTGGACTAATGATAGATGAACATTTTAATGCAAATATGCATTTCGTCCAGTAATGAAAAACACATAAGAGCAATATGTACTTCATGTTGCTTTATTTGTAGTTTTCACTTTTTAAAAATGTTTTAACATACCTTTCTCTTCTCTGAGTAAGGTTCTCCGCTACAGGGTAAGAATTAACACGCTGCACATGGTGAGCGTTTTTTATTTTGCTTGGAAGTGGCATCTGGTCAAATAAATTTAAACAGTTATAAATAAATAAACACATAAATAAATAATAAATTACTACTAAATTCATAATAACCGAGATAAAATTACATGTTACATTTTGGAGTGGTATTTATTCATGATATTGTACAAAAATTAAACATAAACCGTTTTTCTGAAATATTAGAAAAACATACTCTAATTGCATAGAAATATTTTCCAAATAATACTAAAATAAAGTACTTTATGTATATAAATCATTAATTGAATTTAAAAAAGCCCCAAAACTCCCAATCTAAGACATATATCTGTCATGTAAAACACTCTGCAGTGGTCGCACCACATTTGGTTGCACCACATGATATTTTTCTAGTTCAGTCAAAATTCCCAGGCACAGAACTGGACTCCTAAATAAAACAAACTAGGTCAGCACAAAAGGTCACTATGAAATTTATAATCAAAATATATATTTTTAGAAATAACTTAGAATCCATAGTTTTTTTGAGGTCATACCACATGATATCCAAATGTGGCAACTACATTATTTTTTTCCAAATTTGAGAGAGAGTTACAAACCTGTTGCTGCTTCCATGGGTCCTTGGCAAAATGGTTTATGATGCAACTTCCTGTCTTTGAATGGATTTCAACATCAAAGTCCCAAATTGGTCATTTCTTGATTGGTCACCACATGATATTTCATAAAATGGACATCATCGGACAAAGTTTGTTTGTATACTATGATGGAAATATAAATGCAAATGCTTAGATTTTGAGTCATTTCAGATTTTTAGTAATTTCAAAGAAGTTTTCACAACAGCAGTCATGGCCGGACGGTTGCACCACATGATATTTTGACACTTTAAAAAACAGGAACATTTAAATAACTAACGGTTTTGGGAAATTTAAAGTGTGTACATATACGGGACAGGCACTACATATATATGGTATTTCTTTATGTATTTAAACCTTTTTTTAACAGAAGAAAATGCAGTCAGACAGAAAATATAGGCGTCACGTCAACGACCCTTATAGAACATTGTGTCATGTCATGTTTCTAGTGTGGTGGATTGTGGTTTGATGCAACTAAAGGTGCCACTCACCTCTTCATGATCTGGATCTCCAGACACCATCTCTCTTTGTTTCTCTCGCTCAGCTCCTGGCGACACTGCTTTAAAGCAATTTGCTCCTCTGTGTCCTGAAATCACACACACACACATGTACGCAACTTAAATACAAAATAAATGATCATTTTGTATGTCCAATTTGGCTGAAAACCCTTATTTTCTTTTTGATGATAAACAGATAATAGATAAGAGATAGAGAAGGGAGTTCATACAATGACAAAAAACATAACATGCATTGTTGTTCGCAGAGCACCAAACACACACTGGGCATTTGACGGCATGTATTCCGAAAAAGATGAGTAACACAGTTACATATCATTACCGTGTTCTCATGACATCATTAAGGAAAAGGCACTAACCCCACTTCCTATAATATGACCTGTAAACTAATAATAACCCACAATATTGTTGGAAATTTCCTATACAGGAAGTTTAGTCATCACAGCAGTGCCCTCTTCATTTCCCGCATTTTCTTCCTGTGTTTCCCATTTCCTCCACTACCCAGTCTGGAGTGGCACCGATGATCAGCACAGTGAGAACTTTTGAAATACTGTTAATAGCAGTAGAACAAATTATATGACAATGTAAACTAACTGATTTAATAATTGAGTGACACAATATCAGTTTATGAGCTCAAAAACAGATTTCAGAAAGACAAACTCTGATAGAGCTAAAAGTTAAAAAAAAAGAGCAGTCGTCAACAGAGATTGTTTTTATAAAAAACAAACTGGGGATGAGAAATTCCATTTTTATTTTTGCATATTTTCAAGCTGCCTGGATCAAGGAAAGTTCTAAGTTTGCTGTGAGTGTGAGTAACGCCATCGATGATGATTCTTAGAGAGGAAAAAGGAAGCTCCACTAAGCAGGCGTTTTCATATTCCCATGGTTTCCCCTGACTCTCATCCGGTGATTACAGTCAAATCCTAACAATACTGACACTATTTCTACTGAGGTAATTACAGAACTTCCTGGACTGATGTCATACTGGTTTCAAAAATCATGCAGGTGAAAACCCAGTCTTGAAATGTAGCAAATTCTCTAAAACAGAGATTTCAATTGAAAGTTATGTCATTGTGGTTATGTTTATGACAGTTTGTCATTTAGATTGGGAAATTTCTATGTAACCCATACAACACACACTTGTGAAACAAACAAGTGATTTGAGTTCTCACAACAATTCACACAGTGCAAACTGTTCTCAAGGTTTAGCAAACTGAACTCAACGAGGAAACATCTGTCCAAGGATTTTCAAGATGGCATTTTAAAGTTACAAGATTTAAATGTAAGACAATAAAGACTTTAATTTGTAATGTGTATGGCTTTTTATTGTTTGTACTAGTTTTATATAAATTGGTTTACCTGACAAAATGTATGTTTAAACATGGCAATGAACCTGAAAGGCTGGAGTGAGAGGTACCATCGGGTAAGACGACCAGTCGTCTTACCCGATGGTACCTCTCACTCCAGCCTTTCAGGTTCATCATCCGACATCGGTCAGGCAAGACCAATGTGGTGGCAGACTACCTGTCCAGATTGCCGCACAGCACCAATCTCAGGGAGGAGGGGGATAATGTGACGGAGCTGCTCCGCGCACACACACTCGCACACACGTACACACAACCACACACACGCCGACAAGCATTTTCGCGCTTCCTGTTACAGTTCCTAGTTGATCACTATTTAACCATCACCAAGCCCTTGACAGGGGAGTCTGAATCCAGTTACAGCATTAGACAAGAGTTTTTCCTGTCGGTTTGATTTTAAATTATTTTGTTTTGTATTTCTTGTAAATGTCCACGAGCACCTTGGAGAGCCGGCTGAAAATAAATTGAAAACAACACTTTTTTTTTTTACTACGCCTGTGTTTTCACACTCTTTGAGGAGTTTTTAAGAGAGACCCCGCCACAATGTTGCTGACGTCTGCTGTGGAATGCTAAGGCGACTTAATTAATCATTCATCTGAGCACAGTCAATCTATGTTCATTAAACATCGGCATCTCAGAAGATTTTCCAGTCATTCGTTCCACTATCACTGAAAAGCGTGCAGACTGTGTACCTTATTCTGCCATCTTGTGACATTCCCAAAGCCTCCAGTTCCCAGCCGCTCCTTCAGCTCCCAGGACCCACAGCTCTGCTGCTGCTGCAGGGGAACTCGATTCATGGCCTCCTCAGCTGGTCCTACAGCAGCACAGCAGATAACAAGGATACAACTCAGTACACAGTCACACTAGTGGCTCTGTGAGGCTCGCACCAGCAATAAATAAATACAAATACAGTGGATACATGAAAAATGGGGATGTAACTTTGCCACAGTCATGAGGATTTATTCTGTGAAATCTGCTGATATGAGCCAATTGCAGAATAGACCATAGAACTGCAGGTTGTTGCTATATGTCATTTTGATTCCTCACAGTTGGAAAAGCACAGGTAGAAATAAATCATTAGGAATAATATTGATATTTTATCCACCTTTGTGCCTCATTTTCAGGGTCTTGGTGTTCGCATACTGACACGACTTTGACACTTAAAATAATGGAGTCTGCTTTAATGTTGTTTTTCTTTAAGATTCTGCTGTATGAAAATAAACTGTTACAGTGAAGTTTTTCATCTCCACAGTCACCAAAGTGCTGCTCATTGTGGGGCCTGTTGGGTTCCTCTATACATGTTAAGGTCTTGATATTCTATGTTATGATTTGGCTCTTAAAATTGAATTGAATACCATTTTTGCTATGAATTTCTGTGAAGTACTTTGTAACCTTGTTTGCTATACAATAAAGTTATTATTATTATTACAGTGCAGAAAATGCCTCAAAAGTGCTGCTATAACATAATTTATTTGTTCATCATCACTGACATGGTGATTTTGTTTTAAACACTTATAGACACATACATACTATAAACATTGATATTTCCTCATTTCTATTCTAAAAGATGTTTGTGTGGGTGTGAAATGATCTCTAACAGTATATAAGGTGCTATAGACTTTATATACAATCATCTAAATCAGTTATTGTTGTTTCTGCTGCTGCTGTCTGAATTAAATGGTCTGAAAAGCATTATAAAAATACAATAAAAACTGTTTACAGTATGTGTTTAATAGGAATACTAACATTACTAACAATATTAGTAATAATAGTAACAATAGGATGGTAATGATAATATAAATAATAGCTGATTTATTACAAATATTCTGTATAGAGTTGATTTAATACCTCATCTTCTATTTAAAAGTCTACAAACATGACTGTGGTTGTGTATGAACTGAAGCTAAGCTAAATGTTGTTTGTTGCATCAATCGCCATTGAACTAAATACAGTTCACACGATGTAAAGAACCAGCATGAACCACACCGCTTCCTCTTCACCTCCATGTTTCATATTGATATCACCGCTCTGAACACAAACATCACTTTTCTTTCTGTTGTTGTTTCCTGAAGTTTAAGTTCTTGTTTTCCCCGTTTTTATTTGAAAGCAGATAACCGCGTCAAAAAGGTAAATACCACAAACTAAATCCTACCTTAGACCCCGAAGGTGACGTTTACACCTGAGTTTCTTTAACACGGTGTTTATCCGGCCTCTAAACCGAAAGTTAAACTTTGAACATTTGAAAGTTTGGCGACACAAACAAATCTCCACAAACTTTCTACTTCCTGGTTCTCGTGTTTCCTGTAAACCTGCAGAGAACCGCCCACAGGAGGCAGAGTCCTCCGCGTGACGTCCAGGAGGGGACTACTTTGTGCAGCGGATTAATACACAGTCTGAAAGATGAGTGTGACCCATTCAGATTTATTAATAAAACATGAATCATGTGTTTTCATTGTTGATTTGTGAGCCACCACAGCCAAACTTTAAAAGTACAGACATACATATTGTGCAATTGAAGTCTGTCGATCTCAATTTAGCAGATTCATCCAACTCCACCATGTTACCAGTTGGTTATTTCCCTGCCCCAACCTAACTTAACTTAACCTAACTAAACTAAACTAAACTAAACTAAACTAAACTAAACTAAACCTAACCTAACCTAACCTAACCTAACCTAACCGAACCTAACCTAACCTAACCTAACTTAATTTAACTTAACTTAACTTTGAGAAGTGTTTGAGTCAACAGAACAGAACTTTTGAAGTTATTCTCCACCCCCCCCCCACCCCCACCCTGTAGTCCTTCAGTGTTCTTCAGCAGGTCCTGTAGCAAAGTAATTATTAATTTTAATCTCTTGATTTGAAAGTGGAAACATGAGTTTATTGTAATTCCCCCCCAAAAAATACACACATTTTTCATGTTAGTCCATAAAGTGCTGTAATGGATTAGATGTATTAGTATCTAATGATATGATTAAGGAGACCTGGTGCCACTATCTTGGGAAAGAAGGTACCACGTTCATACAGGAGGTTCAGTTTTACGACTTGATTGTATCAACTTCCCATTCAGGACAGTCACCCTGTATCTGCTTTCGTGACCTCATCTTCAGTATTTCCTCACGCCATGTTTTGGAATTGCATCATTTGACTTGAGAAAGCATTGCTGTATTTCTGGCTGGATTTAGTACTTAATCATTACCATATTAATGTTTTTCATGTGTTATTCAGATACTGTACCTCAGATGATTTGCTAACACTATTCTGTAATCGTTATGTTTGGAGAGGATTCCTCCCAGAATACCAGAATTAACCAATGTTGTTTTTCATTTCATCATCTGCTTTTCTGGAATCCGGTATAAACAGATAACTCGTCTTTTATACAACCAGAAACTGGATCTATTTGCTGATGCTCATCTGATGATGCTGATGTGAAGTTTCACTGCGTAAGAACCTACGTTATCACATCTGAAGGGTTTTTAAGAAAAAAACATTCCTGTTTATTCTAGCAAATGGTCCTGCTTCCTAATGTTTTCCAGTAAGGCTTGGGCACAACAGAGAGAGGGAATCATGGAAGTCGTAATGACAGACGTTTGTTGTTCTATTTAGCTTCGTTTAGTCATATAAACCTAACCTGTGGAACTGGTTTGAATGTTGTTCTTGATTACATATTATTATACAGGAGTTTATGTTCCACTACATTTATCTGTCTCACTGTAGTTTTTTTTATTCAGATTTTATTCAATCGAACACTGTTGCTAGTAGCAACAGTTACTAAGGCAATGGATTAACTGACACCATGTTGTCGGTTCCAAATGGTAGTGATCTTTTATCATAGTAATATTATATATGTTCCTAAAATATCCCTTTTTGGGGAATTATTTTCTTAATTTTTCTTCCAAACTGCTGACTATGCTGACATTAAATCAGCTTATCAAGGTTAGTGCGTCGCTGATACAGAATTCTAGTCCCAATAAATGTCTTTTAAACATGGCCTACGGTCAACAGCGGGTTAAAAAAAAAGGCTGTATAGTATTTTATTTTCTTTCCGCCTCAATGCTAATAGTTTTTTTTATATGCTAGAGTAATGTAAGATAGGAATCTCTGAAATGTGTCCCTGTCACACATAGTTTCTTGTGTATTCAATATAGTTGTTGATACTTTGTTTATGCATATGGAGCATCTGAGTGCAAGGAACTGAGGACGCATTCATTCACACATTAACACAGTAAACAAATAACAGTTTGTCTCGTTTCTGTAATTCTCCCACAGAGTTTACAAATGATTGTCATTCAAAGTGTAAATAATGGGTCAAATGAGGATAAGTGAAATACTTTCTGCATCATTCAAAACCAAAACAAGGGAGGAAGTGTGCCTTAAATGGTCAGTTGTATTTAATGAAGTTGTTTGTAAGGGAAAATGGAGAATAAATCAAGAGACTATGTTGGAGGAGTTGTGTGTGTGTGTTTGTGTGTGTGTGTGCGCGCGCTCTAATCTAAAACAAATGGAAACACAGAGGACAGACGCCAAGCTAACAACCCCTGACTATTACATACTAAAGTGTTGCATTCTCTGCTGTTTAATGTGGATTCAACAGACAGTAAAAACAATGAACATTAATTATCCAGCGTGAAAAAAAGTCCCTTCAGCTCTAACAAAAGCTTGAATGATTCTTGAGGTTGTGACAACCCTGGAGTTGTCCTGCTGTGGGGTTGTGCTTGTGTCTGTGTTTCAGGCTCCTGTCGGCGGAGTCAGACCCTAGTGATCAGCAGGGATGTGGCACACCTGGGCTGACCAATATTTAAGAGGCCTGCAGACTGGGCTCTGGCTCTCTCTCCTTCACCAGGTCTACCTCCACATGGACATCCCAGCTTGGCATTTGCGTGACTCTTACTTCTATACACCCCCCCCCACAGAACTGGTTACCATGTTTAACTTTAAGTTAGTTTTCTTTGTAAAATAAATACTGCAACTGTGACCTTCCTTGTTTCTTGTTGCACAACATGAGCCAATGGGTAACAAGGTTGATTGAATGACTGATTTCCTGAGGAAGGGATGGGTTCAATAAAGAGGATAGTGGTTGTGACAAATGGATCCTGGTGCTAAATGGTTCACCACTCAGATATTGAGACTGCCAAAAAGCACAGACAGTGAAAAACACATAGTAAGTCAGTGTTAATGTCAAATAACACAAATTAGAGTCGCTTTAAAAGCACAAGTAACTCGACTAGAATTATATCACATGCAAATAACTGAAAATAAAGGCCAGAAACACCCTTTGCAGACGCCATTAACTGAACTGCTTTAGTCTTCATGCAGTGCATTATACCATTATGATGTTACTTCTCTTATCTGCCATACATATTTTAGTTATTATTACTTGTTGTAGGCTTATAAACTGTCAAAAACCCAAACATGCTTTACTTTGAAGTTTATTAAGGTAGAAACCAAACCAAATATTTATGCAAAGTATAGGAAAAGGTATGTCATGTGATGTTTCTCCTTCAAAACAAGACTTAAATGATTAGTCAAATATTAAACCTGTTAATTAATTTTCTGTCAACCAGTGTATCAGTTAATCAAGTAATCATCTCAGCTGTACTTCTGGTTGGTTTCTGTGGGAAATAATAAAACTGCAAGCCTGTGTATGGTGGGAGTCGATGGGGGCAAAACAACATGTTGCCCTGGGGTCCTGTAAGAGATTAGTCCGGCCCTGGATACAGCAATAGTTAACTTATATTCAAATAACAATGAATTGTACCTTTAGTTATATTTTCTTACAGGTGCTGACAAAAATCTAACTTCAGGTGATGAGTCTTAAATTTGCTACAAGACTTTGAAACCCATACGCATAATACCCATACCCATAATATGTATTTCTAGTTTCTAGTTAAAAACGTGATTTCCTCACCCAGCCTCCAGGGAAGTGTTGGGACGCCCTGGTTCCGTATCGGCACCACCCAGCCGGCTGCATCATCATCCGGCCGGGCAGCCACGCTTCCCCCCGCTGAGGTCACAGCTGCAGCCCTTCCCCCTGGAGCCCTGCGATAAAAGCTGGGAGCGGAGAGATACCCGGCACAGTCTGAGAGCCTCATCCCAGCGACACCGAGCCGTCTGCCGCAAACACACTGAGAAATAACCGCTCCAGAAGACTTCACACTTGGTAAGAGCATTTTCCTCTTTGTTTAAATCGCATGCTGTCGCGTTTAAGATCCATTTAGACGGAGCAACGTGCGGTTTTCTCGCAAAATGACAAGTTGAATAGTGTAATCAGAGCATCATCATTATCTGAGGCTGTAGAGTTTAAAGTTAACACTCTTAAACATTTTGCAAAGCTGCAATTTGATGCGTAAAGGAGTCTTATACATACAGTTGGATTGAAATAGAAACAATAGGAATTGCAATCCTCAATAGTAATAAACCTAATGATAATAAACTTATAATGATAATAGTCACTGTAAAGGGTAACTTGTAAAAAAAAATCTTTGATTACGAAATGTAAATGTGATTGGAAAATGATATAGAGTTATGTTGACACAGTTCTCTTGTTTTATATAATGATAATCAGCAAAATCTATAGTAAAGTGTTTGTGAATGGGAAATAAGGTAAGAAATATTTATGCATCTTACATGTTTGCAGACATGGCGGATTGAGGCTTGTGAATTGTGGTGGTTGGGATTATAGTATTAATTTCCCCTCATTGCACAGCCATGCGGTTCTCACATTACCCACAGCGGATGTATTGTTGGATTACTTTGTGCTTTCTAATTCGATTATTTGGCGTCGCAACTTTGACTCACTGTGACTCCAGCGGCTCTTTATCTACCTCCCTCCATCCACCTGTTACACCTATGGTGAGAAAATACAAATTCACCTACAGTCCAGTTTTAATCCCCAAACGCTTGAACCAGTAAATCAGGTACTTGTTGTTATCAATGTTGTTTACGACACGCGATCATACAGTGCTCTGTGGCTGCTTCTTTGAATGTTACAACAAAGAACATTGTGCTCTGCTGCTGGAACGTCCCTATAAGATACAGTGATTCTCAGCATGTGTGTGTTTGTTCTTCATTGTGTTGTGGGGACCTATATCTGTTAACACAATACATTTGCATAGTGAAGACATGTTTTAAGGTCAAGGTTAGGTTAGGTTTATGTTAAGGGTTAGGGTTAGGGTTAGGCAACTAGTCACTATGGTTACGGTTAGACTACGGTTAGAGTCCATGTCCTAGGCATTGTGTGTGTGTGTGTGTGTGTGTGTACTTGCACCACTCTGGCCAAACTCTGCAGGATCACTGGCAGGCTCTTATCGAGTTAATGAGGTGGATTTGCGCAAAGGCTTGCATTTCAGGAATTCTCCTCCCCAGCATCACTCAGCAGCGCAGACATTCTCCGTCACTCTGGAACTCTGTTGCGTTGCGTGTTGAGAGATTGTGGAGTTTGTATGCATTCCCTGCAGTGTGGTCAGCTGTGTTTGGTGCCTCACAGTGATGGTTGTGACTCATGGGGATCAGTGGTTTTGGTCCTAAAGCTGTAAGTGGAGAGCAGGTCAGACGGGATAGAGCTGGATCAGACTGTGGGAGCGATAGGATGACACTGAATCCTTAATGAATGTGGAGGTTGTGTCTTCTTCTAATGTTCTCCATTCTTGTTGTAAATCCCCTCAATGCCTCCATCTGTGTCTCTTTATACAGCTGCGTCTGTGCAGTCCTGGAAGCTTGGGTGACTCAGGACGACTCACCCTCTTTCTGCTGACCTCCGGGATTTCATTTCATTTTCCCTCCTCTCCCTCTTTTCATCCTTCTCCCCTTACCTTCTCTCTCTCTCTCTCTCTCTCTCCATCCTTTCATCTCTTCCCACATAGTCATCTCAGCTCCATTATCTCCCACAGTTTATACCCATTTCTAATGTCAGCACCTGCTTCTTTTGGTTTGGTTTTTTCCTGATAAGGACAAGGCCTCATATTGTGCACAGGAGGAGGCTGGAAGGCAACAATGCTTCCCTTTGTTCTAGGGGACTTTACAGAGCCAGATCACAGCTGGTTCACTGCATCGGACTGAAACCCCCCCTGTTAAGAGTGTATAAAGTCCTCTAAGTAGCTTACTTATCAACACGACATCACATGCCAGAACACATCATCAGCAAACATGATGCACACATGAAGGAACAACACCTAAACTGAAGAAACAAAGAAAGAAATACAGGTTTATGGATCCCAGCAGGTCGAACCAGTTCAAAATATGATGTTTAAACTTGCTGCCTGGAAAATGACACTGCTAGAATGATGTGGCACGAGAAGGGAAACTCTATATCCCACAGTTGAGTTCTCGAAGAAATGTTGTTAAGAAACTGACCACAGGTGTTTGCCAGTTACTCACCTGGGTCACAGTGTGAGCAGTCCATCCTCTTTAGGAACTTTATCAAGTACCAGTTCTGACATTTGCACATGAAACGGGAAGTGAAAGCCCAGCGATGCTTTCAAGTGCCAACAGTGAACCAGAATTTGAACTTCACAGTCAGATGAAACTATGCTCACTGTTTTAGACTTTGACATTTTGGCGTTGCGGTTGGAGGACGAGAATGTCTCACCTCAAAACTTTACCAACCCAGCTCGCCATCATCATTACACATCCTCGCTAATGGTCCCCTGAACTCACAGCCAAGAAGTCAAAGTTTGTGTTCAGCACTTAAACCAGTTCCCAGTTTAAACTAATGGGAAACTAACGGCCTTGTCGGAAAGCCGCTTTTGTTTTAGGTCTCGACATGTTTTTTTTGTCTTTGTCTGCCTTTTTACGTCGGCAGGATCTAAACTGGATTCACTTAATTGGAGCATTTTAAAACCAGCGGCTGACTCACAGTCTGGCTGCTGCTGCTACTCTGCTGATATTTCCATTTCTTCCATTCATATTTGACCTACTAACTGAAGGAACCACATTCTCCGCAGGCTGCAGACTTGGTTACACATGTTTCAACAAATAACAGATTGGGTGTAACTGATGAATGCTTTAACCCCGGCAGTGCCAGGGGGACGTCGTTGTCCCGCTTTTAAGAGAGGCTTGATCATGAACCTTACATCTTAGTGTCAGTCAGCACATAGCTCTGGTTCTTCTTCTTGGTCGTGACCCCCTCATGCACATAAAGTTGTATCTCCTTGACCTTAGTGGGGCGAGAAGAGTTCACTGATTAGTATTATAGTAATGTGTAGTACATCTTATATTGGTTATGAAGTCATTTTCTTAAGTATTCTAGGTTTTGACTATTGACCAGAAAGGTTAGGAAGACATGAGAAAATCTGAATAAAAAATACTTTTGCTGTTTTACCTGATCATTTTTACCGTAACCCTGTAGCTGTTGCCAGTTTCTTAAAAGAATCTCTGTTTTGTGATTGGTCGTAATCATGTTTGCATTTTAATAGAAAGTCTCCATAATTTTAAGTGAAAAACATCTATAGTCAAGCCAGTTCTAACAAAAAAACAAAACAGTTTGGTAATTGTAGGAAAAAAACTGTAGTTGGTCAAAGATTCTGAGTTGATCAGCTCTAGGAAGTTGGTCCCTCTGTATCAAAAATTTAAAGAGTTTTACTTTGTTACATGATGTTAATGAGATTTTGATCCATACTTGTTTAATTGGCGTGTTTACGTCTGTTCATATGTATTAGATTTTCTAAGACAGCCCTCAAAAACAGCTTAAGATCAGGCCCATTGCATTGTGGGATTGTTTACGGAGCAGTGATCATGGCACCCCAAAGGGGCCCCTGCATGTCAGATACCACTGACTGTAAAAAGGGTGGAATACACATATGTTCGAGTCTGATGTGTGCGTGTTTGGACGGGTTTCTGTGTGTGCGTGTGTTGATATTTGCACACATTTCCGCCATGCAATGCACGGGCCACTCACTGGCAGTGTTTTAGCAGGAAACACATGTTTTTAGCTGACAGGGCCTCAGAGAGGGGCGACTGAACAGCTGCACAAAGGAAACAAAAAGAAAACTGGTTGCTCGGTTGTCACCCTGCCAGTGGGGCTCTGTTGGGGGGGGGGTGAATGCACACCAGACAACAGGGTTCCTATTTGGTTGAGGCAAGGATCGCTATCAAGGGAGCTGCCCTCTTAATGGTGAGCGTGTGAATGCATGTATGTGTCTGTGTTTTCAAGGTGAAGCCCTGAGTGGGAGTCTTTGTTCCAAGGACCAATGAGCAGAATGGACAGTAAAGCTTTTTACAGGGCTGTTGATTAGCTCCACGTTCCTTGCTGGCTTATGTCTCTGATATATCAAAACCCAGTTCTGTTTTCTATCAGCTCAGTCAACCACAGAAGGTGAGTCAGTGGAGAACCATCCGGCGTCTACAAACCTCCCCGAGAATAGAAGTGTTAGTGCAGGCATGTATGCAGACGGCTGTAAGTCATGTTATTTGCATGCATGTGTCTGTAGAAGTTTCCCACCATTCTTTTGTAAACCCGCTTTGAACTTCTTCATTCTGAGGCCATTTGTACATTTCTGCCCCAATCTTCTTTTTTTTTATTATCCTCTCTACTCCCCCTCCTTCTTTTGTGACTCATGTTAACTCACACTTGACTGAAGAGCAACAAGCCCCCTCATCTACACCTCCTCCTCTCATAATGTGACTCCCATAAAACAGAGAAAAGGAACAAGTCCGATAGCCACAGCTTTTTCGAGAATTACAAAAGGGAAATATGAGTTTAGTGACTTTTTCTTTTGCTCGAGGCTTTTCCTTCTGTTTCCTCCTCTTTCCCTTTTAAGTCCTGAGTCACTTTATCCTCCTCCAGCTGCTACTTTGCTCTTTCGGAGCAGGAGCTGTCTGCTGTGTGTTGCTGCCTTTCCTCGCTGCAGGGTTTGTCCAGATTGGGCTGTTTAATGTGATGGTCAGTGTCTCACTTTTTTGGCATGAAGATAATCTGGTTCCTGTTTACTCCCAGTGGGGAAGAGACAGATGAATTCGTGGATTAGTGTTATGACATGAATATAAATAAGTTGAAGTAGTGGGCTCGTAGGAGGAATGGGACAAGATGGGAAATCAGGGGAAATAATATGTATAGAGCACAAACTTGAACAGAAATGACCTCCGCTTTCCCATAAGCACCTCGCCGTGTCCACCCTTTCCTCCCGAATGGGCTCCCTCACTCCAAATAAATATTTTCAGAGGCAGACATAGGGATGGAGGAAGGAAGTCGAGCACAGAAACAGAAGTCGACCGGTCAATCGCTTTCCTGCAATTGTTGGCTCAGTATTGATGACAAATTCATGACTAGGCTTTATTGCACCGAGAGTCACTCAACATTAAACAAAATTTGCAAAGGAAGTTGCCAATGTTGTCAATGTCAGTAGTGACAGTTTATGTCATTACAATGGAAAAACACTTTGCATGGCTAGAATCTGATTTCACTCAATTTATACTTACATTTTTTGTCCAAAAACACTGTTGAAGATGCATTATAATGATTAAGGGAATACAATTATTATTGTGGTTTCATTGTGATCCTGGTCATTGTCTTTGCTTATCATGGTATCAGCGCATTCATATGTATTTAATATTTTTATTTTTCTACTTCCAGTAAAGTAAAGACCACTTGAGGAGGCATGACCAGATCCCTTGGACTACTCATTCTCCTATCTGCTCTCTGCTGCGGCCTAGCGGACAATGTAAGTACAACATATTCATAAAGAGGATTGCAGCCCATCTACCTCAAATATATATATATTTTTTTGCTTGAGTGTTTTGTTGCAATGCAGTTTTGGGGGTTGTCTTATTGGTGGTGGCTTCCCAAAATGTCAACATACAAGACTGAACAGCAATATTTAAAATGCAAAAAAAAATCATAGATCTACATAATAATTATTCATTAATAAAAAAATTATTGATATTGGTTAGACACTCACTACTGTCCTGCAGCCGACTTTCAAATCTTGCATGTATGCACCAACATGTGATGTTTGGCTAAACCGTAAAGGCAGCTCAATGTTGGTCAGGATGGATTCATACCTCTAACTCTATGTGCAGAAAGTTTCCTCTGCACGTTTATTTTCACAGTATCCTGAAGAGAAGATCCCTGGCTGCCCCGGGTGGAAACCAACACCATGCAACCATCCTGGGCCGCTCTGAGTTTAACTTTATCTCCTGTGTTGCAGGTGCGGCCACTCCGCTCAAAGAGAGGGACCCGTTTTTACAGAGGTGAGCCCAACAGGCAGCCGGCCAGACGGACGCTTTTGATTATTCATGTCCAGAAGTCTCCATCTTCCTTTGACACCTCCTGTGAGCACCAATCACACGCTCTTTCTTCTCCAATCACACCATCACCACCCTCACCATCTGCATGTTCTCCTTTTAATTCTCTGTTGTCATTCTCGTGTTTGCGCTCCTCTCTCTGTTTTTGTATCTTCATGTTTATAACTTATATATGTGACAATGATTCAGATTTCTCTGTGTTTGATTGGCTGTATACTCACTGTTTGTGTTTGTGTTTGTGTGTGTGTGTGTGTTCTCAGTGCATTGTGTGGATAGTGAGACATCAGCAGTGCGTAGTTATGGCGACACTTGGCTGCGATGGAGGGGACAGCGTGTGGAGTATTGCCATTGTGCATTGAGAGGACGAGAGCGTTGTCATATTGTGCCCGTCATCAGTGAGTGTGAAATGAACGCACAGACACACAAACACCTGTGGACTGACTGACTCCCTCGTCTCACTTGTCTTGTTTGCGATGAGCAAGTCACGATCCTCTGTTTGTCGGTTTGTCCGTCGATCTGCTGGCCTGCCCTCACCGGCCTCTGTCTTCCATTACAACTTAATTTTACCCTCTAACTTACCGTGAAAACCTCGGATGATTATTTTTTTGTTGGCTTTCCTCGCTCATGTGTCCAAATCGCTGTTATTTCAGTGCATCCCAATGAAGATCCGCTTGGTTTCTGAGTGGGTGTAGTTTAGTCTCAAACACTGCTGCCAGACCAGCCCTCATACGCACTTTCACCCTCATTGACGAACTCTGTGAAGCACGGTTGCCCCTCCCTCTGACAAATTGCAACCACGAGTGGGGTGTTGTTATTCTGAACGCTAACCTTTAGGAAATGTTGAAATATTAAATGACGAACCTGACCGATGATGCCATAAAACCAGTTCTGCTCTACAAATAAACCCTCTACTGGATATTATGTTAGGATGAGCACAGATTTACATGGAACTCAAAGTTTCGACATCACATGTGACACATGAGACCAAACCCACAAATCAAATTCCCCTAGAATAAGTTGTCATGGTCAATCAATCATATTCTGATTATTCAAATTGTTCATGTACCAAAGAAGTGGTTGATGTGGGACTGACTAACAGGATCCCTGTCTGCTCTTTCCAGATTGCTACGTGTCTCGGTGTTACAATGGAGGAATGTGTAAGGAGGCTGTGTACACGTCCGATTACATTTGCCAGTGTCCTGCAGGCTTCAGTGGGGCTCAGTGTGAGATCAGTAAGTACACAACACGCCACAGGCCACGGATATTTTTGTCACTGATTCCACTCGAGGTTTTGCTCAATTGACTAAAAATACTTTAATTGTTAAATATGAACATCATAGATTTTGTTTGACAAATAGTCTTGAACCCCCAAATTCAGTTTAATATTCAGTTTAATAGTTAAAGTGGGAAATCCACACAATACTGAAGCTAAAAACCTTTAAATATTTTTTTTAGTTAATTGACTAGATTAAAGCAAACACTAAACTCATCCATGTCCATAACAGTGTGTCTGACACTGATTCAAATACTCTACGAACTGTCAGTGACTCTCGATCAGGTCACAGTTTGACTGCGTGGCTCATACTGAGGTGTCATTGGCCTGTGGCTTGGAGAGAAGAGGAAAAGAGTATAAACACTGGAGAGACATCCTGGGATATGAATGTTTGTGTTTCTGCGGCGGACTCTTCGAGGCTTTAGGGACACCCCACCCTCCCAGTGGGATAATTACGTGAACCCCAGTGGTCACAGTCAAGTGATTCCAGCGAAAGAGTAATGAGTTGGGATGGTCCGACTCACTAAATATGACGCCATTTACAATCATCATAGTTTATGTTTGGTCCGTGTTTTCAACCACTAATTGGAAAACTCCACTATAAAGACACAAGTTGTGAATTTAGTGTTATTTAAGAAATAACAATGTTTTTCATAATTCGCCCAAATATTTTGAACAACCGGTTCCAGATCCAATAAATGTACTTTATTGTGTCGGGTCAGTTACTAGAATGACATCAGTCTCACATATAAATAAGTGACGCTATATTCAGTTTAACTTTGTCTCTCCCTCCTACAGACACCAAGGAGAAGTGTGTGGTGGGACGGGGCGAAGGGTATCGTGGGACATGGAGCATCGGCCACTCAGGAGCAGAGTGCATCAACTGGAACGCCACGTCTCTGAGGGGAAAAAGGTTCACGGCGAGAAAAGTGGACGCCACCAGTCTTGGACTGGGCAACCACAACTTCTGCAGGTATGGGACCGGAGGAATGTGTTCGGAGCTGGAGCATCTGTAGGAATAAACTGCAAATGTCCATTGTGTCCGTGCAATTAAATAAAGGAGGGGTTCTGGTAGTTGACCCCACATTTTCAAATGCATTCTGGCATTTGAGTCAATTATCTTATAATAACTAGATGTGTCTTACTTTTTAAAGACATGACTCATAGACTCATCACAGACCAGGCAAAGGTCCAGTGGGTATAAACTATAAAGAGGCAGAAAATCAAAAATCTGTCAAAGAGCAAAACTGGATGATGTGATATTCCGTCTAATTTTGCAAAACCTTGTTTGACTACTGCATTTTTAAAACTGTAAGGTTTTTTAATCATTTATAAGTGAGCCATGGACGTGCAGCATTTCCTCATTGTCCTTGTCTTTGTTTTCCCCCTCAGGAACCCAGACAACGACAGCAATCCTTGGTGTTATATCTACAAAGGCACCCAGATCGTCTGGGAGCTCTGTTCTGTGCCCAAATGTCCAGAAGGTGCAACTTCACCAGAATCGAAACTAATTAAACACTCAATTATCTGTGTTCCAGCTCGGTTAAACCCTTGTTTTCTGTGTGTGTGTGTGTTTCGGAGCAGATAAGTACCAGGAATGTACTCTGGGTTCTGGTCAGTCATACAGAGGCACAGCATCTGTCACTAAGAGCGGCTCTAGCTGTCTCCCATGGGACTCTCCTGCTGTCAATCGTAAGCACAACAACGCCTGGCGGTCGGATGCGCTGGAGCTTGGGCTCGGCAGCCACAGCTTCTGCAGGTAGAGATCCAAGCACGCACAATATCCTAAAACATACATGAGAGGTTCCCCCCCCTGCATCTCCCCTGCACTCAGGATTGGGTTTCATTTTCCTCTTCCTTTACCCAACAGGAATCCAGACGCTGATGACGGTCCATGGTGTCACACCTACAAGGACATGAAGCTGATCTGGGAGCTGTGCAACATACCGAAATGCTGTGAGTTCGCATATTTTCATTGTTTCATTTTGAAGGAAAGTTGAAGTAGGTGGTGGTGGTGGTGGGTTCAAATCCCAGTTTGGCCTGTTTTCTCTGGGTACTTCCTCCCACAGTCCAACCTCCTGCAGATTGGGAATAGGTTGATTGGACACTCTAAAGTGACTGTAGGTGTGAATGTGAGAATGAATGGTTGTTTGTCTCTGTATATATCCCTGTGATACCCTGGTGACCTGTCCAGGGTGAACCCTACATATTATACATATTGTAATACATTTTAAAAGTGCAGGAACGTATATTGGTGTGCTAATCGTCTGCCCTTTCTTGTCACCTCTATTTTAACAGTATCTATCACTACTCTCTTCCCGCGGGCCCCGACCAGGAACAACAACAACGGAGGTAAAACATCCTCCCATCCAGTGAACGCCCATCAGAGGAAGTCCATTTCTCCTGATGTGTTTTCAGTTTGTTATTTAACCGTCACCCTGTCCTCCCTGCAGCAACATGTGGCCAGCGTTTAGATAACTCCCTGAACCGCCCGGCGTTCCGCATATTTGGTGGCAGAGAGACCGACATCACGGATCAGCCATGGCAGGCGGCCATCAACGTCTACCAGGCCCGTAGCAAACACCACTTTCACCGATGCGGAGGGGTCCTCATCGACTCGTGTTGGGTCCTGTCTGCTGCGCACTGCTTCGAGGAAAAGTAAGACGGACTCACACATCCTTCACCGTGCATAATTTAAAACATGCGTCGTGCAACATACAAACACATTGCCTGTCTTTTTCAGGGATAAAGCAGAAAAACTGCAGGTGATTTTGGGAAGAACGTTTCGGAAACAGAATTCAAGCAGTGAGCAGATTTTCGAGGTGGAGAAGTACTGGAGCCATGAGAAATTTGACAACGAATCATTTGACAATGACATTGGTGAGTGAACATTTTAAAGGAGACTAAAATCAAACAACCTTTCACCATTTCATGTCTTTCTCTCATTTTATTTTGGCACTTTTGAGTTTTGGCGTGCTATAAAGTGAATGATGAAAATTCCACATTTTCCCCCCAGCGGTGATGAAATGGAAATTTAAGTGGGCTGCAAATGCTTGTTAAAACCTAAAACAGTCCCTCAGCCATTATCCCACATCCCCCCGTGCATTACCCTGACTTTCCTGTGGTCACTGTCCACTTGCAGTTCTCTTGAAGCTGAAGACAGACATTGGCATCTGTGCTATAAACTCTCCGGAGGTTCTTCCCGTGTGTCTGCCCGAACCGGAGCTGTCGCTGCCCAGCTGGACCGAGTGTGAGATCTCAGGCTACGGAAGAGACCAAGAATGTAAGCAAACGTCTTTTATAATTCATGGCTCTCACTAAGTTTGCATGATGACTGACCAGTGGAGGGCAGTGTGAGCAAGCTCTTCCACAGAGCTCGGTTTACGTTTGAATGGCAGCTGCTGAAGTATTAATTCAAACCCTCTCCACAGTTGCTGCAGAGTACTCCAAGCGTGTGAAGAGAGGTTATGTTCGCCTGTGGCCCAATGAGCGCTGCGTCCCAGATGTGCTGTCTGGACGCCCCGTTACCCCCAACATGTTGTGTGCAGGTGACACCCGAGGCCTTGATGATGCCTGCAAGGTGAGAACGCCCCATTTTTCCTCTTAACCTCCTCATTAGATCAGTGCTGATGACATTACTCACTCTCATTCTCACTCTTATCCCACAGGGAGACTCTGGCGGGCCGCTCGTCTGTCGGAACAAAGACAGGATGACTCTGATGGGTGTGATCAGCTGGGGCGACGGGTGCGGGCAGAGGGATAAACCCGGGGTCTACACCCGTGTCACCAATTACATCAGCTGGATCAACGGAATAATGAAAGCAAACCCGGTCTAAAGGAGGAGAGGGTGCAAAGAGGATGATGTTGGATAACTGTACCCATTAGCACAGTGGGTAAAGCAGCAGATATGTTTATGAGTGAAAAGATGGACATTGAGGTCCACAGGACTCTCAGGACTCTGTTGATCCGAACTCATGGAGATTTTGAAGCCGCAGGGTCACTCCGACAGAGACGCACAGATGCAACGTGTAGCTCCATGTTCTTTGTTCTCTGTTCATTGCTCTGATCATATGACAGAATATGTGGACAGAACAAACTTTTCCTCCTTCGGGGCCATCTTCATTTTTAAAAATCTTTTCATGCGTACAAAGTTTTCAGGTGTATTCACAGTTCTGCCTCCACCTCACCGGAGGTTTAGGTAGTGAATGTAACGGGAATGATAGGAAATTCCTCCCATCTCTGGCTTTCTCTACGCTGGTTTATACAAAGAAGTCACAGGGACAGACTTCAGATCAGTAGCACTTATAATCCAGAAGAATTCTCAGTCAACACAGGACGTTTACTTTGCACAGCTCAGTAAGTCACATAGGAATGTTTTCGCTTATCTTCTAAAGGTTTTGTGCAAAGATTGTGTCACAGACTTCTCGATAAGAGGTGACGTTGACTTGATTTGTTTTTTAAATGTAAAATGTTCATGCATTTTCTTACTTCGGGGCTCGATGAGTTCCATTCAAACCACAAACATATCTGCCGGTTCAGATTCAGCTTGTTTTGTCTCTTAACGCTCCCGG
Source organism: Hippoglossus stenolepis (assembly GCF_022539355.2). Lineage (NCBI taxonomy): Eukaryota > Metazoa > Chordata > Actinopteri > Pleuronectiformes > Pleuronectidae > Hippoglossus > Hippoglossus stenolepis. The sequence continues at coordinate 22,027,999 of NC_061491.1, forward strand.
CTGTCTCGTGTAGATTTGAACAAGTGGAGGCAGTTCAGATTTGTGTCAGATTATCAGAACAATATCTCCACCAGATACTTGGGTTGATCCCAGTGTAAATATAACATGTATATTGTCTGATTATTGATTTTATATTGAAAAAGACTGGGGACTGTTTGGTTCTACATTAAACTGCTTATTGACTGCAAAGCCTAACACACACACTCACTTTGTCCTGTGATAGATTCTCAAGGGTTTTAGATGTTTTGTGCTAAGTTAATATTTATGTTTGTTTCATATTGCTTTGTAGAAAATGTCATGTGTTATGTACTGTAGACTAATAATTTATTGTCATTGTCACTATAACCACTTTTGTCAACATATTCGTTTTTCAATAAATAATATTTGGAATAAACCTCGTTGGAGCATTTTATTGTTTCCAGTAAAGTGCAGATAAATTAGTTTCCTCCTGACAGCTGAGATAAAGCTGATACTGACGGCTCTTTCAGCACATTCCTGCGTCACCACTGATGAAACACTGAGCTGGAAATTCTGTCAGCACGTTGGTGGTGGAGTTAATGTTTTTTATCATAACATTTTTGTTTCAGTAGTCACACATACTGGAACATGAGCTTCTTTATATTACTCCCACATCCATAAACCAGGGAAAAAGACTGTTAGGCTGCAGTGCGTGTTTGCATTTTGACCATCAACATGCATAATGAATTCACAGTTTAATTCATATCTAATAACATTTTTAAAAGAAAAATAAATCCATGTATATAAAATTACATTCAAACAACAGCATAACTACACTTCAAACTTCAATTACAGTTTATGTCCTCTATAAAAACATGTCTAGTACGTAGCATTTTCTTTCTAAAGGCAAATAGACTCACTAATAATTAACCATGGGGGACAGTAGTACTTATTGGTTTTCATTAATTATTGATCAGTAATACATTTAAGGAAACATATTGGGTTAGTGTCATAAGAACAACAAATCCTCCCTTCATGAGTTTTTATCAAGTGGAATTTTTATTGTAGGTGTTGATCCAAATGTGTGGTCGCCCTGGAGGCTGCACTTTGTGGTGCTGAACATATAAAAATAATAAACTGGTTACTGAGTGTGTGTAGCCGATTGTTATAAATATGCCCTGCACTCTTTTTGTAGAATTTAATTCTCATAAAAAACGTCATTGTTGTCTGCATTAGGAGTTGATGTGTGACTGTTAATAACGTTGGTTCATGTGGAGCCATGTCTGAGCTGTGCACTGGCTGCAGCTCACTTAAAGGCACAGAGCAGCAGGTGAAGGGGTTTTTCTGACACAGGTATAGGAAATGCAAATGAGATCAGTTACAGCTGCTCTTCACACTCTCTCTCTCTCTCTCTCTCTCTCTCTCTCTCTCTCTCTCTCTCTGTCTCTCTCTCTTTGTCTCTCTCTATCGCTCGCTTTCAATCTTTAAATACATTTGCATTAAAGAACAGCGACAAAGACAAATCTTCATGACTTGAGCTGCGAGAGTCGTCCCCAAACTCACGACGATGGTAAAGTGCCATTTCATTTTTGTCTTAGTTGGTTTGACAGTTTTGTAACGTTGTGGTGGAGTGTGATGGAAGTAAGCGCAAGTAAGAGGTTAGTTTTATTATTTCAGAGTTCTGAGTGAGGCGGGGGGGGGGATATTTTAGAAGCCACATTGTGAAAGTGGTGATTGTGGGGGAGTGTGAAGGTGAAACTGTGAAAATGACCCATAGACAAATACGTGATAGCCTGAGAGTAAACACGCTGACAGGCATCAGTCGAGATAAAGTTCTCTGAGAGGTCCAACAAGTTTGTTCAGCTTCCTCTTCTGTGCTCTTTGTTCAACAGTTCTCCATTAACTAACTTAATTAGCATTTATTCAAACATGTTTCAGTGTAATTTACGAGGATTTTGATTTTAATAGATAGAAAAACCTGATACAGGCGTGTTATTCATTTTCCAGTTTTGTGTGAGATTAAGAGTTAAGAAGTTTAAGCTTCCGCAAGTTCAAAATGTAGTTACTTTTCTTCTAGTGTCACTTTCTCATTAAATATCATCTTTCCTGACTCTTTCAGTAAACACGACAACACAGTTTATGCTTTGGTTCACTCACAGATGGAGCTGTGTTCATTTGAAAATGTATATTTTGGTGATGACCCTCTTTGTGCCAATATTCCCAGCTGTGCATCAGTGTTATATTTCGCAGTGAGATCTGAACATAACATAGTTTTCACCATTTGGTAACATTAAACCTGCCCCTTGTGGTTCTGTCTGATGGATTTCTAACTACAGAAGAAAAAAATATTTAGTTTGGTTAGAGCCAAGAACTTGTTTAGATAAATGTTTTATCGCTAGAGGAGATATGCTCACGTCCTGAAAACAAAACAAAAAATATAACAATTAGTACTTTTATGGCTCTTGGAATATCTGTGAATTATAAAAATGTAGACTATAGTACAGTAACTCATTCATTTTTATACATATCCTATAAGATATGTACTTGTTATTAAACATATGCACTATTTAGTGCAACATTTGAATGTTTCACTTTTCACACATGCTCAGTGTGTCTTGTTCTTTGTATCAGATTTCCCTGGTCACACAACTTTTTCCTTTGTCCTCCTGTTGGTTTCCTGATGCTCTGACACTTTGGACACACACACACACACACACACACACACACACACACACACACACACACACACACACACACACACACACACACACACACACACACACACACACACACAGTCAGCAGAAGTTCAAAACGTCGTTGTTGTAACTTGACCCGACTTTAAACTGCAGATATTTTTGGAGTGGTCAGGTGACACATAGGTCATGAATAGCAGAACACCTCTCACTTATCAACAGTAAACCTTTAGAACATTTTCACAGAACGACACTGTTTTAATGTGGTGTGAGACACAGAGACTCTGCAGTTCCTCCCTCTCTACCTCTCAGTCGATATCATTTGGTTTAAACCCAACACTTCCTCATGTCTACTGGGCTCTGTGGGAAAACTGAGCCACTTCCTGATTTCACTCAACGTGAGTTTATGTTTATTCATCTCCTCCCCCTGCAACGTGACTCAGTCACATCCCTGCACGTTTAGTTTTAATGTTAAAGAGTGTCGAGTTCAAAATGGCATAGATTTTTAATGAACTGCTGCAAAGTCAGAAGTCATAGAAATAAGATCATGATAAAATTTACAAGGACAAAACAATGAGAAAACTAACACTGCACCTTCACTTTTCACATTTATTAGAACAAATAATCAGTGGTGGAGGAAGTATACTGAGAATTTACCAAAATAAAGTACCACAATGAATACTCTTGTGAACTTGTGAATTTCCACCAGGGGGTCATACAGTTATCTATTTGTCTATTTTTTTCACAAATCTATGTCAATGTTGTTAACTTATAGTTCCAGTGATTTAATATCTCATGAAATGAATACTATTTTGATTGAAAGATTTATATTTTTGTTGATTTTTTATTACATCATGGTCACACATGTTATAATGAGCATAAACAATAAAGTGAGAAAGTCTAAACATTCTTTATTATTTATTATTATTATCATTATTACTGTATTATTGTGTTATTATACTTAGTTCATTTGTTTCCATGGTTTAATGTTAGGCAAGACTATACAGACAGTTTTTGTGGTTATTGTAGTTCATTTAAACATTTGTGTCTTCGTCTATCCCCTTGTGTGTCTGGATTCATGTTAATTACATTGATTAATTACATGAATTCATCTGAATCTGCAAAGTAATTAGTAAAATACGAATATCAAAACAATCTGGAAGATGTCAGAAGTACAACTCTTCCCTCTGGACTGCAGTGAGAAGTATTATAGCTCTATTGTTATTGTGCGACTTTCCCCAAAAAGCAGCCACTGACTCAGACTGAATGACAAACCTCATAAAATCCTACGAGCTGCATGCCGGGCTCGTAATCATTTACTTTGAGTTATCAATCTGTGTTAAATCTCTGAATCTGAGGTTTCTGTTTTTTTCAGAGCTTCTTTGGGAAACGGAAGAACTTGTAAGTCCAGTTCCCAGCAGGAGAACCTCACTGGTGTATTATATCATACATGAAATCAAATGCTTCTGTAGCATCTGACCTCTCCTCTTTCCCTCAGACACACTGGACCTCCAGTTCCACCCAAAAGAGAAGGTGGGATTGAACCTTGGTGTGAAGGGAGGATGTTTGGATTCTGTCTTCACTGGATCTCAGACTAACTACCATTAGTTTATTTTCTGTTTCAGATGACGATGCAGAGTTCAGGTGGCCACAGGACGAGTTTGTGAGTAAAACAGTTTCTGAATCTGTGCCTTTACAGGTTGTTTCTTATAATATTGTTTCCACATTTCCTCTTGTATGGATTCTTGAATGAGCTTATTGAGCACAGGCCCAGGGGCCAAGGAGGTTGGTGAATCCTATTTATATTTTTTGTTGGATAGTTAACTAAAATACTACAAAGAGACACAATGACAAAAATATGCAAAAATGAAAACAAGCAACAGCAAAAATGTGTAAAACAATTAGAAAAATGCACTGAACACCTACAACCTCATTTTAAAACTGGATACATTTGTGTGGAGGAGGGATGAAGGCCCCACTGTCTCAATATCCATTCATTAGCTCTGTTGCTAATAACATTAGGCATTTCATTTTTTTATTTTGTTTCTAAATTAATCATAATACATTTTTTCCGTTGCTATGTTGGTTATTTTGAACTTTAGCAGATTTCCTGCACAAACCAAACTACTTCAACATCTCAATAATAACAGTCTTGAAGTGGTGGTAATTCTTTCTTGAAATGCAACATGCATGTACCTTTGAAGCTATTTCATATTCCTATGCTCTTATGGCAGGATGATGAGGAGGGTAACATGTATGAAGCACCTCCCTGTGAACGTCCGCCTGTGAAAGTCCCACAGAGAAAAGAGGAGGAGGATGTTTATCTGGGTAACAGTATTTCTTATTACATATCACATATTACAACTAGGTTAAACAGTTCAAAACCCTGTTCAGCATATTTACTTTGTACAGACAGGACGTCCAGTCCTGCTGTTCAACAGAGGAAGGCTGTTCCTCCACCCAGGATGGGAAAACCCTCGGTAACTTATCTCTGTGTCGCTGCAGCCGTCAAAGAGGTTGAAGATGTTGCCTTTGTTTTAACTAACCATCTCACCTCTGTTCTTCAGATACCTCCACAACGTCCTGACGGTTTCTCCTACGAATCCAACACCAGGAAACGTCCGTCATTAATCTGTGTCATTTACAACGACACAAACTACTGATTTTGTTCATTGACTGTGTTGTATAAACCACCTCACTTGATCTCTCCCATCCCCTCACTCAATACAACTACACCTGTTCCCTCCCAGCACCGGAGATAGACAGAAATGAGAAGCCAGGGAGAGCCAAGATGATGCCTCATCCACAAGTCCGCTCTGTTCCTGCTCCACCTCCTGAATCCAACACAGAGGAAGGTGAATTGAACACTTCCACCTACAAAACTAAGCCTTTCACAGAAGTTATTCACCAGACTGTAAATGACTCTTGCCTGAGAGGATGGCAAAGGTCTTAGTATTCATTTTATTAGCTATTTGTGAAATGAACAACATGAAAGATCTTACGTTTGCTGTTACTGCTCATCTGATGCATGGTGGTGCACATCATTTTCTAAAAGACACAAGCAACATCATTTAATTTGATATGAATAAATTCAATTAGAGCTGGAAAGTTACTGTATTTTAATCCACAGAAATCAAGGACAGGGTGCCACCTACTGTACTCCCACTGAGCTGCACCTGAATGCCCCAGAAACTCAAATATGTTGTATCAGTCTGATTGCACAGTGCAGATTGCAGGAATAGAGAAGATCAGGTAGTTGTCATTGTAACACTGTAAGTAGTATTTGCAGTATCACAGTTTCAACCACTGATGTTGTGTTTTAAAGGAAGAAGGAGAAGTTTAGGGTTACACATTCAATTTATTTATTTATTCAACTCATGCATTTTGATCTCCTTTTCTTATTGTTATAAGACCTTTCCACACCACTAGAGGTCACAATACAGATCCCTGTCTTCTCTCTGCATTCCAGATGTTTACCTGGATCCAAATGAAGAGCAGGTGAGTTTAAATTGCAAACCTTCAATCTCCTTCTTTTGTATTTTGCAAGAGGCACATGGTTTATTTTTGTGTCAGGTACCATGGATGGCGAATTAACGGCTACAACAGTTGGAATTAGACTGTCCACGCACATTTTTGCAAAAACATTCCTAGTGATCAGGTTAAAGTAATGATGTCCAGATAATGAAAGAAAATTAGATCCTGCAACTAAGCTTTATTTTCTGTAATATTTACTTAAGAGAGTAGCAGTATTGTTTATAATACAGCATATCCACTGTATGAGATGTGAAATGAATACAAACATAATCTCTTTTGGTCCGAGGGTCTTGCTGCTATGTATGAGGTGCAGGAGGTCTGTGCCATCAAGGGCACTGTTTCCATAACAGGCCCACAGAATGTAGATGTAAGGCCTATACTGCTGATTATCTTCTGATTGCTTGGTTGAGGGGATATTAGCCATGGACAATTAAGTTTAGTTGTAGGTTTGAATTACATAGTCTGATTCCTGCTGCAGGGCATTAAAGACCCTCTATCATTAGCTCAGTCAAACACACTTAAACCAGAGAAAAGCAGAAAAGGCTCTGATCCGAGAGGAAACAGCAATGAGAGAACGATTCACACCTTAACAAACATACACAAATATTAAATCTTAAATAAATCAATAATGACAAAAGGCTGAAAATACAAGGAATGGGCAATCTGAGCTAATCAGTTGAGTAATGTCAACTTGTAATGGCCGCACACTGTAACCTGCATATGAGTGGATGTTGCTGTAAATGAGCCGGTCACTGTCAACCATGAGACAGCTAATGTCAGTAAAACTAAACGTGATTAGAAATGCTAACTCAACTTTTGGCACATTACACCTTGTGTATTGATAAATATGCTGCTATGAATTATCGGGATTTGACAATATTTGTCATTTTGTGTTTCAGGAGGACGATGACGACCTGTATTTAGAGCCAGCAGCAGGTCGGTTGAGTCCCACTTCACTAGATCTTTCTCAGGGATGTTAAGTGAAAACACGCCTCATGAACAGCGTTGGTTATTTGAACAACTTTAAAATGTTCAAATGAAAAGACCAGCAGATTTGATTTACAGATATTGGAAAGCATGATTTAAAAAAGAAGGATTTCCTTTCTCCTCAGCTTGTGCTCCGGTCCCACGTGGGCCGAAGATGATGATGCATCCATCTCCCATGGCAGCGCTTGTACCGTCTTCCATACCCACGTGAGTAAAAGCTGCTTTCAGCCAAGCTTACCAGCATATGACGATATGAAATGGAAATGAAGTTTCCCTCTATCTGCAGGATGAAGCCTCCTGTTCCCAGAGCAAAGCCTGTGAGTGTGTCTATTCATCTCAGTGCCAGTCGAATCAGCTCCTAATGCTGAGCTCTGTCCTAATTTAAAGACAAACTGTCAAGATAAACACTGAGTTAGAAGGTTTTCATTTATTAATCTAAGCTTGTCAGTATGTCACTGCACTAACATTTATTTCTCCCTTTCAGAATTTAGTCTCGTCCTTAATGAACGAGGCCAAACCAGGTAAAGAGCAGCTTCTTTACAAACGTCAGAACAAACCACATCTGCAAGAAATGATGATGATGATGATGATGATGATGAAGAGTGCATATCTCTCCTTTATAGCTCCTTCACTTGAGCTGAGACGACCCGCGTTTCAAAAGAAACCCCCTCCACCATCTCCAGGTGCTAATAAACCCCCTCTTCCAGCCCCCCTGAAGGAAGCTAAAGCCCTGAAGGAAGCTAAACCCCTGAAGGAAGCTAAACCCAGGTAAGAGATGACTGATGCAGAGAGGCCGGACAGGTTTGTTAGTCCAATGAAAGATCCTGCATGATTGTTGTTCCCATTTGCAAGTGCATGCGTATATCAGAATGAATTACAGTGTATGATATATGTGATGTATCGTCTTGCTGCCTTCACTCTAGCACTGCAAATCATCCTGCTGCAGGAGCCAAGCCCGTGGGTAAGCTCACATGTTGAGGTCATTTGGGGTCAGCTTCCATATATGTATTTCTTCTGTTTCTTGTCTTATATGTGCCCGTTTTCTATTTTTTCCAGCCTCTTTTGGTGGCATGAGGGCAACCAAACAGTCTGACAATGAGGTATGGTGTCTATCCCAAGTGTCATCTATTTATTAGTTTTAGCCACTTCATTTGTTTGGTGGTATAATCCATTCAGATTAAAAGGCAGGAAAGAAAAATAATCAAAGTTCTCATGCACACGTTTTGGAAGTTTGAATCTAATATTTTCTTTTTCCCGAAAAATTGGATTATTCAAATATTTAATAATATTGAAAAGTACTCATATGCATCTTTATCTTGTAACGAAGGGCCATAACATAACTGCTTTTTAGGAGGGGTTTTGTGTTGTACGACCATTGAAAAGTTACCACAGTTAGGAGGGGAAGTCAAAAGTTCAATATTTACCTCAAGCATTTCAAAACGCATCATAACAGTAAAGTACATATTTGCTTTCCACCATTGTTTGTCACATCCCAGGACAAAGAATGGTTTGCTGGAGACTGCAACAGAAAGACAGCTGAGGACCTCTTACAGAGTGTCAACAAGGTAAACCAGATATGTAATGCTTTACTTTATGGTCGTATTAACAGCCAATGACGTTCATTCTCGACACGTTTCCAAAAGATTTTCCTCCAGTCCTTTTTATTCCCTACTCCTGGTCTCAGTTTTGCTCTGATTGTCGTGTTTGTCCTTTGTTTTGTCCGTGTTGCAGGACGGTGCCTTCCTCATCCGACACAGCTCGGCCCAGAACGCCCGGCAGCCGTACACCCTCGCTGTGCTCTACCAGCAGAAGGTGTACAACATTCCCATCCGCTTCCTGGATGAGACACGAGGCTACGCCCTCGGAAAGGAGGGCAAGAGGAACGAAGAGGTGAGAGCAAATAAGGCCGGAGGGAAGGAGACAGGGAAACAGGAAAACAAAGAGAACAGGACTCTGAAGGGATTGAAGCTGAATCAGAATTACAGGCTTTTCATTTGTTAACCTTTCTCCCCTCATCTTTATTTCTCTCCCTCAGGCATTCCCCACTCTCGACGAAATGATTTCTCACCACAGAAACAACCAACTGCTTCTGATTGACAGCAAGAGTCAGGCCAAGCACACGGCGATTTTAACCTACCCTGCACGCCCTTAAAACCACTACATCCTCCTGTGTTGTGTTCGTGTGAAGATAAATGCACAGTGTGAAAGTTTCCAACTTGGAAATGACATAAGCTCATTGTGTGTCAGTCATAAAAGTAAAATTACAACTCTGAGAAATCAGTCGTGCAGCTGAAGTAGACAATGCACTGAAACATTAGGGGAGATGCTGTAACGCACGACCCTCAGCTTCCACATGACCTGAGCATTATCCAACAACATGAAGCTCAAACATTATCAAGTTGCCAACTGTGATTTTTTGTCTGTTTTGCACCATGACTCATCATTTAAGCAACAATTGCACAAAGTTAGCAGTTGATTAGTGCGAAGGAAAGTGAGTCACTGTTTAACTGTAACAATGGTTCAGTCAGAGGATGATAACCGTCATAGAAACAGTATATTTCTGCATGTTACACATAAATGTTGCAGTTACAATCTTCACCACTGCTTTGAGCCTCTTACTCATTTCCATGTTATGAACCATTGAGATAAACTCTTGTACGAATCAGTTATTTTATTGTAATCCTGTTTGGCGTGTATATTTTCCCTATGATCTTTAATACACTGTATATCCCATGTGTCTTTTTGGTGGTATAATGTAGATGTTATGCAACATATATATTTATTATTCTAGCATTGTTTTTCCATATTTACTGTTGTTGACCAGTAAAAGTTAATGAACCTGGGGAAAAAAAGACCCAGACTGTATATTTGGGGTTTCATTTAAAGGGTTAAGTTTTGGTGCTTGATTATGTGTCCTATGAATAAACACCATCCTCCACTGATGTCTGACTTCCACTTGTTATGAATCCTTAATCCTTGTGTGTGTGTGTGTGTGTGTGTGTGTGTGTGTGTGTGTGTGTGTGTGTGTGTGTGTGTGTGTGTGTGTGTGTGTGTGTGTGTGTGTGTGTGTGTGTGAGCTGTCTTCCACTGGCCAAAGACCACACACTGGTGGTTACATCTGCTTCCTGTCAGGGTGAGACCACCTCCTCTGTGGCCAAACCATACATCTTGGACCTGCCAGAGGAACACATGGCAGAATAATTAGCACATGCAAAAACAAATCAGCTTGTATCAGGACAAAAAAAAAATAATGGACGAAATCCAACCTTTAAAAAGTTACAACACCAAAGTACGGCTGTAAAGTGTTTAAAAATCAAAGAACATTTACAGTATTTTGTCTGTTGACTAGTGACCCCATCAAATAAATAAACAAATGAATGGAACTCTGTCTGATTATGTCATACAGCAGATCCCAATCCTCTACAGGCTGAAGGTGCAGAGGCCTGTGAGAGCTGCTGTATTTGCATAGTGGTGTAAATGAGTAGTAAATAACGTCCTGGAGCCAGTGTAATGTGGCAGGTGGGTGTGGGGCATGTTGTTGCTCCGTTTATTACTGATTACTGCTACGATGACAAACTGATGCATGCTCAGGATCCCGACCCCAACAACACAACGTGTGAATTGTAATGTACAGCAGCAGCTTAGCATCAATATATTGGAGAACCATTTAATGTACCAGTGCAGTTTTGAATTTGCTCACTGATACTTTTATTTTCAACTTAGATATTTCATTTTGATTTGGGTTTTAGCCTTTATTTCACAGGGTGAGCAGAGATAACAGGAAGTGAAGAATGACATGCGACAAAGTTCAAACAAGTTCAATTAAATTACTGTGTTTTTTCCTTTTTTATGACATTTTCCTTTTATTTGATGGTCAGTGGAGAGAGACAGCAGAGCAGGGGAGAGAGAGAGAGAGAGAGAGGATCACAAGCAGAAAAGGGCAGATGCAGCAAAGACTCAACTTAGATATACGGGATTAACCTGGTGAGCTATAGGTGAATACTCCCATGGTTGGTGTCTTAAACCCCCACAGTCCACCAGGATGCCCCCGGATTAAATATTCTCATTCATCATCAGAATTTACTTTATCGTTCAAGTATGTGTACACATACAAGGAATTTGACCTACATAGAAAAAGACATATGACCAAGGGACGAGAACAAACAAACCCCTGAACAAATAAGTTAAAGAATGGTACAATGGATAGTGATGGTCAAGACAATATCATTCAATTCAAATTTTTAATTAATAACATGTGAAGCATTCTAGTCTAAATACAACTGTTTCTAATTAATAATAATACAGAATTGAACTTTTAAAGTACGTTTCATGTTTAAATTACAAAATGATTCACATTTAAAGCTGGAAGTTGTGTTGTGCATTAATGACTTTTCACCCTTTATGTTACAACTGTCTGCAGCTCATTCCATTGTGACCATTAATGTCTACATAGCACTTAGTTTATTTCCCTTTTTTTTAGTATTTTCCAGTAATCAAATTGTATTGTGAAAGGCAGATCCTCGGGAACAGCAGCTCCTGGAGTTCAAACGTCGTCTGTTCAGGCCACATCCTGTGTATCATGCTGACTCACATCTGCAGTGTCTATAGACCATCGCTAATTAAAACAAAGCATTTTACAGACAAATAATAAACTGACAGTTCATAATGTAAACGATTGTGATTTTTAAATACACGCAACATTGAATTTTACACCTTTTTAGTCTTTTTAGATATTAAAGGGATAGTTCACCCTAAAATGAAAATTCACTCATTATCTACTTGCCTCTATGCCGATGGAGGGGTGGATGAAGTGTTTGAGTCCACAAACATTTTTGGGAGTTTCAGGGGTAAACAGCGTTGAAGCCAAATCCAACTGGTGATTGGTGAAATGTCAGGCTGAGGATAACAGAGGAGATTTAGGCTAAGAACATGGTGTAAATGACACCACAGGAGCAGTATGGAGGATTATATGTTTGGTCACCATTGAAACTCCAAAAGTGTTTTGTGGACTCAAACACTCCCCCCCTCCATCTGCATAGTGGCGAGTATATAATGAGTGAATTTTGATTTTTGGGTGAACTATCCCTTTAAGTACAATGCAGGTGTATAATCATATTAGTTGTAAACTTAAGTGACTGGTGAGAGTGTATTATTTAAAGGCGTGATAATGATGATGATGATGATGATGATGATGATGATGATAGAAAACCATGAATGAGACCCGGTATAAATCAAAAAGGTGCAGTGTCAGCTTCTGGAACTGAGCTCAATGTCATCCGCACAACACACTTGTGGAAACGTGTGTGTGCCTGCATGTGCGTGTGTGTGCGTGTGTGCGTGTGTGCAGAGATCGAGGAAAGGTGGGGCGCTTGTCACGAGCCCGGATTTCGAAGTTGGTGGAGAGGAAGGGGGGAGGGGGCTGCGGCGGAGGGGTACGAGCTGCACACCCGACCTCTCTGACAGGTCTGAAGCGGGGAATCAAACCTCCACACGCGGGCTGCTTCTCTGCGACTTCCCCGCTGACAATCCCCCAGCTCGGTCTGTTTTCCCAGCGCTGCCGCGTGCGTCCTTGGAGGAGGAAGCTGGTTGCGGGGCTCGGCACTAGTGGGAGTGGACTAGTTTCCTTGGCGGAGGCGCGGAGTTGTTTTGCTCCAGGACTGGTGTAGGGGGGCTGCTGAATGGGAGCAGTCGCCGGATTCGAGTGGTATCAACGCAGGCTGCCGCGACCACCCACCACTGTCCATCGCCGTTGACTCCAGGGGACGTGTCGGGGGCACAGAACAGAACAAGACCACCACGACCACCGCCAGCTCCTCCTGTCGTCCCCCCCTCTCCCCTCTCCTTCCTCACGGATCCTCGGGACCGACGAACCCTGCAGACATGGCTCAGATCCTGCCGATACGCTTCCAGGAGCATCTGCAGGTAACGGGCGGATTCAAGCTAAAAAAACAAAAAAACATGCGGCCTTTTTAACATCAGCTCATTTCGTGTCCACGCTGCTCCATGTTCGCACCCGGCACATGTCGCATTTCACCCGGGCTGCGGAGCCCTCCTGCTGCAGGGAGGTGCTCGATATAGCCACAGGCCTCGTTCTGCTCCTGCCGGGCAGATGATGACTTGTAAAAAAAATTGAGATGGTACAACAGCTCCACTGCGGACTGTAGTGTGTGTGTGTCTGTGTGTGTGTGTCTCTCTCTCTCTCTGTGTGTGTGTGTGTGTGTGTGAGGGGGGGGGGATATGCCGCAGTTTTCATGTGGAAAAACCGCCGCTGTCATTTTCAATCCGCGCCGGTGCAAACTGCGGCGTTTTGACACCTTAAGCTGCGGAGCTCAGCTGTTCACTGGTTTCTGTGTCCAACCCTTTTTGCACCGGAGCTCCGTGGGGCTGTAACATGTAGGTGTCATGTCCTCGCAACAACAACAACATGTCTGCTAATGTCCAGGTTCTGCACTGGGCTGACAAAATACCTGCTTCTGCCACGATCCCCGTTAGAGACGATGTGTGACAGGAAGTGGACACATTTGTCTAATCACTGACAAATGTCAGATAAGTTCAGAAAACAGCACCACTGCAACATCATCTGTATTAATATATATATATATGATCTTGATGACAACTCAAAGCTATTTACAGGACATTTATTTTTGTCATTTATCAGCCGTTCTCACACACATTCATTCATACAGTGCATCTATGTGCAGCACCTTCTCTGTCACACGTCGGTCAAACACCCATCAGGGGCATTTGTGGGCTCAGTGTCTTGCCCAAGGACACTTCAACACACAGAAATGGTGGAGACTGGGATCGAACTGCAGGCCCTCATGCTGGCGAACGACCCACAGCCGTCAAACCCTCTCATTGAATCTAGTTATATACGTGCATCAATGTTTTCTTTTGATTCAGTGTGTATTCTAGCTCTGCTTATTGGTATTTTCATGCCAGAGCAACGTCTGTGCAGCCTCACAATGATCAACATGTAAGGGTATCAGAGGCCCTGGTCATAGTGTCTTTTTAGTAAACACAAAATGTCCTTTACTCCCATGTGGGAAAAACAGCAAACAAGCAGCCATTTATTTAGTCATATATGGACGAACTATTTCCACTATGTTCCGCTTCTTTCCTCTGCTGGTTTGGACTTTGATACTCGTTGTCCCACAGCAGCCCCAGTGCTCGGTGTCTTGCAGCCAGAAGAGAAACTTTGTGACGCACCCCTCCGCCTCCCTTGGTCTGTAGCCTGTTGTTATGGTAACAGCAGGCAGTGAAATGGCCTTTCACTAGGAAAAAAAAAACCGTACAGAGCCCCCACCCCCCCTCTGTGCTCCCTTCCTCTGGCCAGTAGCCCCACTTTCGTTAGCCAAAGACCCTTTATTCACCAAAAAAAACAGTGCTGGCCAAGAGTCTCTGCAGGCCACCAGGCCCCTCTCCTCACTGGCGGGACTCATGCTGTGTTGCTCCCTGATGGAGGGTAGCGCAGTACCTGGAACTGTCTGGGTCATTGGGATAAATTGCTTTGAACAGTGCATACCTCTCGCTCATACATCTCTTCAGTAAACCTCTCTGCCTTGAGACAGTGATATGCAGCAGACTGCTTTTACGTTCCTCCTCCAGCGTGAAATCCCAGCTCTGCCCCGGTCGTATCCCCCCGTGAATCTAGGTGGCTCCAGCAGAGTCAAAAATGCTTGGAATTTGCAAACCCAGGACTTTGGGCCTCAAGTTGTTTAGCTTTTTTTCTTTATTGGCCTGGTATTTACAGCTCAGTGTCTGCACACTGGGCCTGGTTTCAGGGATGTAACATGGACTCTGGCTGCACAGTGAGGCACCAGCCGGTTGAACCACAGAACGGTTCTTTAACGTAACACTGGTGTTTGATGTTGATGTGGAGGATGAGGCCTGGATCAGAACTACTGTTCTAAATGTGAGAGATTCACTAGTAATCATTTTTACACCCAATACTAGTAGCTATGGTCATTAACCTCATGGTTAACTAGCTCAAATACTACTCTGAAGACTTCCTTGCTTTGGTTGTTTACTATATTGTTTTTCAGACATGCAGCTGTATATGAGGATGCAGATATCTACATTTGTAGCTGCGGACATTCTCCAGAGCTCTTCCTGCCAGGCCCCTAGTAAAGACTCTGTATAATGTCAGAGTGAGCCCATGTGAGAATACAGCAGGAAACTATCTGGAAATCCATAAGTTAGAGGGTGTGTTGATGACATTTCAAACACACGACGGACCCAATACTGAAAAAAACTAAAAGAATAAACGATGATGTGTAGAAGACACCGACAAAGATGTCAACTTTGACATTCGAGAGCTTTTGATGATGGGGCCCGACGCCAGTGTAATTGTCTGTAAACACATCATCTCTGCAGCTGAATTTATGTGTCACATCCTGTCTCTTGCAAGCCGCGTCACCCCTCACCTGAATGCTCCAGTTATGTTGTTGTAAACCATCTGATTTTCTCCTGACTTTGTGCCTGAAAACAGTTTATGATTGATGAGCCAGGGTCCAGGTTGTCATGTCAAAATGTGTCATTAATTGACCCAAACTGTATTTAATTAGTAGAGGATGGCACGTTGAATAATGAACATGCTAAAGTGATAGTCATTCGCAGCTTATGTTGGTCCCCTGCCGGCTGTCGGGTGCAGCGGCCTACGTTCTCTAGCAGCTTGTGTAAGTGCAAAAATGTCCTGCAGCTCGGAGGCGCCTGAACATCGTCCTGTCGAGTTGAGTTAGGAGAGTCCAACCTGCTGCTCTGCGGCTGTTTGAGGCATCCTGGTGTGCTGCTGGATCTGAACTGATGAAACGATGCCACCACGTCAAGCCAGCAGCTGTGAAAAACAGATGAGCTAAGCAGGCCCAATTTAAACTCAGCAAATCCAATCAGTATAGGAAGCAGGTTGACAGAAGACTCTATCTCCGTCTAGAAGAACACATCTGTGAGTGCAGCAGTGGCTGACAGGGGCCGGGCGTGTGCATCTGTGTTCCGTCACCAAAACCTAATCTTGAATGCTGTGAAGAAGCAGCTATTCTCAAATACAATATGAACAATAACACACAAACTGTGAAAGCTGTAAGAATAGATTCAGGGCTGCAACTCATTTGCAAAATTATCGTTTGTCACTTGTTTGTCCAAAGCATAGACTGTATATCTACTATCCAGAAACGCCGCGAGCCCGTCAATCTTGATGTTTCACCCCATTTTACTGCATCAAGTAAGTAAATAAAAACAAAATGACTGGAAAAAGCCGGCATTTTAGTTTGTTCGATGTCCCATCTGCTAACATGGGGAGGTCGAGTTTATGACCTTTACTGCAGCCAGCCACCAGGGGGTGATCGAGGCGTTTTGGCTTCTCTTTTTGTGAACCCTTTAGCTACTAAATGCTGCTCTTCATTTACCAGATAGTCACTGACTCAGCCTGCTGTTTTGGGGTGTTTTCACTGAGGACAGCTGTCAGGAGCTGTCAAGTGAACCAAAACATTAAAGTTGTGAGGAATGAAAACAAAACAACGAGCGGAAAGAGTCTAAAATCCCATCAGGAATAAACCATATGCACAAATCTAATTGATCAATTGTAATATAAATACGTTTTTTTATGATCACGTAAATTGTAATCCTTCCACCATTTGGTGCAAGGAGATGCAAAAAAGCAACGCCACGTCTTTTTGCTGCATTCGTCATTTTAAACCCTGTTTGTGTAATCTCCTTACAAACCCCAAAACCCTCAGCTGCTGACGCGACGTGTCAGTGTCGGAGCAACGCGTCCACCCAGTCTATGACTCACCAAATACCGTCAGCTCTGTATCATCAGTGAAGTTCAACTGCTGCTGTTGTTATTGTGATATTAGTGCTGTGTTAGTTGGGGAGGATTCCTCTAGGAATCTGTATGTGTGTGTGAAGATGCTCTACTAGAGGCAGTTTATGGGTCAGTGGAGACAGTAGATGTAGCTGAGGTGTGATTTTAGTCTGGAATGTTCTTCTAAGAAGGAGTGCGAAGGGGGATGTTCTCTTCTGGTGAGTCAGTCGCACCACCCTGAGTTGTAAATTGCCAAAGGCCCATGTTACTGGAACTGCACTGTGCGGGCCTCCCTCTCATCCGTCACTCTTCATTTCTAATAAAAGGTACATTTATCACTCTGGCTTCACACCGGTTCCCTCCTAACAACCGCTCGCTCTGTTTATATCAGGATGCTGGACTGTGTCCGGAGCTCCTCCTTTTCACTCCCATGCTTATCTTCTCCCTCACTATCGTTCTTGTATTCATGCCCTCCCCGAGATCGTTCTGGCAGTCGAAAGGAGATGTAGCATATGGCTCCAATCCTCCCTCAGGTCTTCTCTGTGGCCTTGTCGAGAAGCCTTAATATTGCACGTCCCCATAACTGCACAGAAACCTACTGAACATTGAGCTGTGGCGTAGAGATATGTATCATATGATATATATTGTTGGAGAAAAGCGCGTCTTCATATTTGAGAGCCTGGGAGCAGAGAGTGTTTGGTGTTTTTCTTTGTTATGTTGTAAAATAAACTCATCAAGTGTTAAACAAAGGAATAAAGACGTTTTTAATTTTAATATTATACGATCTTGCTATTATTGTATTTTGGTAACATTTTAAAGTTGAGAAATAATGACATTAATGCTGCATTAATTGCTGCGGAAATTAGGTTCTTCAGGGTTGGGTGATCGTTCTCTATTGGATTCTGCTGAAAGTGACTCTTCACATGCACGTATAGATTTGATCCACTCAAATATATAAAAAGCACTTGCTCGAATGTGGCGTCTCTTTCTTTCTCTCTCTCTCTCTCTCTCTCTCTCTCTCTCTCTCTGTGTTCGCCCCAGGCTGCTGACTTACTCCTTCCTGTTTTGTAGTTGACCTTATTGAAATGGCTCAGCTGTCATGATTTGTTGTCCTGCTCTACCAGCCAACTGCGAGATACTATAGTCCTTGTGATGAGCGTAAGGATTCCTTTCCGCTTGCCTCAGACTGCATAATGCAGGCAGCTCAGTCACCGGAGGGAGAGAGAGAGAGAGAGCATGTTTTGGTCTGCCCTCTCAGTTCATAGTTAGTTGGACAATGTGCACAATAATTCCTCTGTTTGACAGCTGCTAACCGAGGTGGAGCGTTTCATGTTTGTTACTTGTACCAAGATTTGACATCAGCTCAGTCATTCAGAAAATAAATATGCTGAGTAATAAATCTGATTCACCTACGCTGCTTTATTGAAGAAACTAGGATTTATACTTAGTTTCAGTGGATGAGGATTTAGTGTTGTCTCAAACTGGTTTAGGCTGAATAATTAAGTGTTCATTCTCTAATGGCAGCTCATGTAGATGGCTGAATGCATTGGAAGGATTTAATCACAGGCTTAGCTTAAATTAATTACTGCTGTTCTTTTTCAGTATAATAGAGTTTTAATGGTGATTACCGATTTACGGTGGCCCTGAGGGTCCAAACAACATTTCACCAAACACAACATTTCAGATAACATCAAGGGAAGGACACACACACTTCTTGTTTGTGATTGGACAGAACCCAAGTCCCCGGTGACAGTTCAATGCCATTTCCTGTTTCTGTTCCATGCTCTTTATTATTTGTGACTTAACTGTGAACTATTTTGTCCCTGTCAGGATCCTGTAGGAATGATCAGTAGTTTTGGTTTTGATCTGTTCCTCTGAACTTAACCTCCTCCAGTGCAGGTTAGGGGTCGTTCAGCACAAGTTACCATTGTGATTTAGTACCTCTGCATGAAGTAACTACAAATCCTGCTTGTTGTACAGGTCCTTGGACAGATGTTTGGTTATAGATATTAACAGAAACAATTCTCTGTGTCTGTGTTCTCTGTGGTCAGCCATTAAAGGGACTTCTGTGTAACCAAGCATTCTAGTCAATTTCAGACATCGAAACCACCAATCACAGGTTGTCCCTCTGTCTTAATCCAATCCATGTTGTGTTTTGACCCTCAGGGCCACCGTACTAATGGCATTGCAAGTAGAGCATATTTCTGAAAATGCTTCAGAAAATTCAGCTTATTATTAGCAGCTATAATAAGAGTGTAAAATAAAGTTCTGTTGGGTTAACACCCTGTTGTCCGCTGTGTGCCCACGCTTGTTCCCTGGCTTCATGTAGCACCAGACCTCCTGTCTGGGAGACCACCTTCAAGAATTTCCCTGGAAAATTGGAGCAGACCTGCGACTATTTTTATCAAAACACTGTTCTACTCTCCTTCTTGCTGCCTTTTTCCCCTCGCAAGTCAAATGTCAGCTGCTGCCATGTATGTTTTCCTGACTTTTCTTTTGGTTGAGATGGAGGCATGACTCCTTAAAAATCTGTCCAGCTTCTATTAGTTTAACTTTTAGTCTAAAAGTAGAGAACTGTCGGCAAACTGTCATGGAGAAGTCTTCTATGTTTTGTTCATTTAACATGTTTTTATTCAATATCAATTAAAACAGTCAAGTCCTCTTATTTAACTCTTCTATATAATCCTGTATATCCCAAAATGTCAAACTATCGTTTTGAACTGTAATGAATACTATAACTGTGTTAGTGTGTTAACAGTCATTTAACCCTCAGTTAGAAGTTAATGCTGTAACTATGGACAACTACACTAATAAACTCTCAAACATTTACTTTATTTTATACATAATAGGCATTATACCACAAAAACATGCTAAACAGGGTTAAAGTAAAGTTACCTGAGTTATCAAGATTCTCATTTTTACTTCATTCATATTTACAGTTGCAGAACCTGGGCGTGAACCCAGCCAACATTGGCTTCAGCTATCTGACCATGGAGTCGGACAAGTTCATCTGCATCCGAGAGAAGGTGGGCGAGCAGAACCAGGTGGTGATCGTGGACATGTCCGACCCCACCAACCCAATCAGGAGACCCATTTCTGCCGACAGTGCCATCATGAACCCCGCCAGCAAGGTCATCGCCCTGAAAGGTAATGTATGAGATGTACCGCAGCACATTCAGGCGGCCACACCTCTGGTTATTTAATAGAAAAATGCTGAGTTGTTGTGAGGAAAAACAGTTTGCTGGTATTGCTAGTGGCCTACCGCCAACCGCCGAGCTTATTATTGTTGTCTCAGTTCCCAGAATAAAGTCTGCACTGTTTGTTTGTCTCTAGTTTTAACAGATTTAACCATATACCAAGAGTGCCATGGGAATGCCACGGTCGTGCAATGACTAATGCTCTGTCAATGCCATAAATATGTAGAGTGCACTTAGTTCTATTGCCTGAATGTACTAAATTGGTTGTGTAAATTGATTTTCTGCCTCTGAATCTTGCCCTCGGAGCACAAACACAAGCGCTGATCAGGATGATTTGCCTGTAATGCTCCCCCTCCCTCTGAGGATACCATGCCCCTGTTTGCCCTTTCCCGTTGGGCTATCTTTGTCTTTGTCCTGATTGACACTTTGCTTTTTTTCTCCCTTTGCTGTCTGTCCTTTTTCAGACGGTGAGTTGCTTTCTGTCTGTCTACCCGTCTGGCACTCTGTTGTGATGATACAGTAGCCATGTCTCTCTCATAAAAGCTTCCCACATCCCCCCTCTCAAGTACGCAGCGCTATTTCGACCCTTAATCAATCAAAAAACAGAAAACTGTTGAGAAATGGCTGCTACGGCCAGTAGACTGCATCAGATTCACATACCTCACAGAATCACACCTCACCTGCAGGCACATACACCATCCTACTTTTATGAGAACTACACATGTGTTAGCATGACTTTTTGTATGCTGGTAGAGTGTATGTGTTGTATGCGTCATCAGCTAATACACAGTGGGTTTGGTACTGTGTGTTGTTGCACGTCTGTGTGAGCGTGTGCCAGCAGCCACATCAACGCTCAAATCTTTCCTTGCTGCATATAAACGATGCCATTAACGTATCATTATAGCTGTTTGTGCTGACGGCGGTCTGTACAGCAGCTCCAGTGATCACCTGAATCATGCATTTCTTCACGTTTTTATTCTGTTTTGTTTCTATGTAACTTTACTGTTAAATGGAGGTTGTTACTGGTCATATTTACAATATTCTGGAGAACAGAATCGGTCAAATGGCTCAGCTAAACCCATACTATATACAGATGTGTTCAGTAAGTCATTATGACCTTCATAAAGCTGTAGTCCGCTTTCAGTAGCCAGAGGATTAGAGTTGGCCAGGTTACTGTTTTAACAGATTTTTTACTTCCTTGCCCTCTAAAACACCTTTAACCTGAATGACGACAGAACAGACCTCCTCAGTCCTCTAGTGGAACATAAATATACATGTCTGCGAGTTTCCCACTGATTCATGATTACATTGGAGGTTAAAGGTTCAGTGTGTAGAATTCAGAGACATCTAGTGGTAAAGTTACATGTTGCAGCTGAATACCCCTCAACTCACCCTCCCCTTCGAAGAAACAAAACCTGTGGTAGCCTTCAGTTCTCATCCAAACTCAAAAGTGTTTGTCCTGTCTCCCCCTCTGAGCTGCTGCCTGCCCGTCTCACTTCTTCCCTGTGCGTCATCCCCCTCAGCTGCCAAGACACTGCAGATCTTCAACATCGAGATGAAGAGTAAGGTGAAGGCTCACACGATGACGGAGGAGGTCATGTTCTGGAAGTGGATATCAGTAAACACTGTTGCCTTGGTGACGGATACGGCCGTCTATCACTGGAGCATGGAGGGGGATTCCCAACCGACCAAAGTATTCGATCGGCACGCCAGTCTGGCAGGATGTCAGATCATCAACTACAGAACTGACGAGCAACAGAAGTGGCTACTGCTGATAGGGATCTCTGCACAGGTACGAGCATGTTTACTGTACAGTCAAAAGCACAGGAAAGGAGAATATCTGATCTATCACTCTCTGATCCTTTGTTTACATGCTCGTAACACAAAAAGTCCCCACATCATCTCAGAACACATCTTTCTCTCTTCACACTAACTCTGCATTCCACAGTGGATAGACGCAGAAATACCAGCCTTCCATTTTAATGTGTATGTGAAAAAAAAAAATGGATTTGACCTATTAAATGACGCAGGCCAACTTCTGGCCACATTTAACTTTCTCTGTGAACTCCTAGAGTATTTGTCGGATCCCCCGCTTTGTCTGAATGATTCACACCAAAATTGAATGAGTTCTCTCTTGTCCCATGTCCCATCCTTTCACCAAGTTTCATATAAACCTGTTCTGTAGTTTGCATAATCCTTCTAACAGACAGACAGCCATTTGTGAAAACATAACCTATGGTGGGGCTACAGACTGCAGGTCAACAATTTATCTTATTCCTGTTTCGTCTCTTTCTCCTGCAGCAAAACCGTGTAGTTGGAGCGATGCAACTGTATTCTGTTGACAGGAAAGTGTCTCAGCCCATCGAAGGCCACGCTGCTGCCTTCGGGGAGTTCAAAGTGGAGGGAAATACCAAACTCTCCACCCTTTTCTGTTTTGCTGTGCGCTCCCCTGGTGGGGGAAAGGTGAGGGCCCCGGGATTGATTGCACAGATTTGACTCACAATGCTATCAAAGTGTATTTAGCATCTGAATAAAGACCTCTGAGTTGCACAAAAAGACAGTGTTTGAGTTAAGACCATAATGGAAACAACCTTTATGAAATGGCTTTATATATATATGTATGTACTCCCCTCTGCTGTCCATCATTCCTCATATTTATCATATTGGTTGTTTGCTTCCTCCAGTTGCACATCATTGAAGTTGGTCAACCAGCAACAGGAAACCAGCCCTTTGCTAAGAAGGCAGTGGATGTGTTCTTCCCTCCAGAAGCTCAGACAGACTTTCCTGTAGCGATGCAGGTGAGGAAACAGCCCTGGTTCTCGTCAGCTTTGGATAAACTAAGTGTGACCGCTGAGCACTTAAATTCTCTCTCTCATCTTTCTCCTCAGATTGGCAGTAAGCATGGTGTAATATATTTGATCACTAAGTACGGTTACATCCACCTGTATGACCTGGAGTCTGGAGTGTGTATCTACATGAATCGAATCAGTGCAGAGACCATCTTTGTCACTGCTCCTTATGAAACCACCTCAGGAATAATCGGGGTCAACAAGAAGGGACAGGTGAGAAACTAGCAGCCCAGGGGCAATTAGCAATTATTTTCTCACAGTGTCTATTTGCACACAGGTGAAAATAGCCACAAGGCCATTTGGCTGCATGCACAAGTATGGAATGTGGAAACACCCATTGGAACGCCTAACACAACCAAATAAATATGACACAAATAAGAATATAAACACAACTAAAATACATAAAATGTGAACATGAATGCAGATGTTTTCTGCATTGTTTATTCTGTAAAATAAAAGTTTCAATATTGGCAAACATAAATGCAGATACTGCTGTTTTTATTTGCCTACTGATACATTTTTCAGGCTCTTGTGTAAATGGCCACCTTGGCTCTCCACCCTGTGTGCATTGACATTGTTTGTTATGGACACCTGGGTGCAGATAGCATCTTCTATTACTATACAAACAATGGGTGTAGCCACATTGGCGTTTCATCCTAGGTGAACATTTTGTACAAGCTTCCTTTTATGGCGTCTCTACCTATGTACATAATATTTATATGTTCATCTATGTATCTATTTTTTCTCTTTCAAGGTCTTGTCAGTCTGCGTCGAGGAGGAAAACATTGTCAACTATGCCACGAACGTCCTTCAGAACCCTGATCTTGCCCTGAGGATGGCTGTGAGGTCAAACCTCGCTGGGGCTGAGGAGCTGTTTGGCCGGAAGTTCAACACTTTGTTTGCCCAGGGAACTTATTCAGAGGCTGCGAAGGTTGCTGCATCAGCACCAAAGGTACGGCTGTGTCTACTGCTACAGAATAGTGTTTGTTCATGCTGATACGGCACACATTTTACATTTGTACTTAACATAGATCAATATATAATATCATTTGCTCTCAGTTTGACTCTGCGGTGAAACAAATAAAACACAATAACTCTAAAGGATCTACTAAATATTTTTATAGTCATGTCATATCATCATGTTTATACACTAGTTCATATAAAAAGGTTCAATGGAATTACTTTATCATTTGTTCTGCTACTATATTTGTATCCTTTACCCATAATTCCTCCTTTCTTCACTGTCTTTCCTTCCCTCAGGGAATCTTGAGGACGGCAGAGACCATCCGTAAATTTCAGAGTGTCCCGGCCCAGCCAGGTCAGGCCTCTCCACTGTTGCAGTACTTTGGTATTCTTCTGGACCAGGGCCAGCTGAACAAGTTTGAGTCTCTTGAACTGTGCAGGCCTGTCCTGCAGCAGGGCCGCAAGCAACTGCTGGAGAAATGGTTGAAGGAGGACAAGGTAGGACTGGAGGATTTTATAACAACAGGGCAGCTTTAATACCCTGGGCTTATCTTTAGATGTACAAAAGAGACCACGCAATCATCATTAACAATGTTGGTGATTGTGATCACACTTGTGCTGTAGCTGGAGTGCTCAGAAGAGCTGGGAGACCTGGTGAAGGCCTCTGACCCCACACTCGCTCTCAGTGTGTACCTCAGAGCGAACATCCCCAGCAAGGTCATCCAGTGCTTTGCAGAGACTGGCCAGTTCCAGAAGATAGTGCTGTATGCCAAAAAGGTAATCAGAGAACTCACTGTCCTTCCTATCTGTATTTAGTTGGATATTTACGATAAAAGAGTTACAAATTTATTCATTGCATGTATAATGGAAAAACCACAAAAAAATGTTTGGTCAGAGAAAGAAAATACTTAAAAGTAACATCATGTCAGGTTAGAAGCATTGTTGAAATGAGGTGATGTAGTAGAGTTGCTATATATTTTTGTATATTTCTATATTGTATATTGAGTACATAAGAAAATACTAGTTGTCTATGAGTCTGTTTGTTTGTGCTCATTGAGAATTGTGTTTTATTTAACTATGCTGTTGTAGGTGGGCTACACCCCAGACTGGGTGTTTTTACTGAGAAATGTGATGCGTGTCAATCCAGACCAGGGACTTCAGTTTGCCCAGATGCTGGTCCAGGATGAGGAGCCGCTGGCCAACATCAACCAGGTAAAACTCACAGCAGCATTACCACCTTCACTCACTGGAGACGTACAGTATTGCTTTTACACTTTCCCTCTGCACCTTCATCCTCACACATGCATGCAAACACACAAAGAGCCCAGTGTGGGAGCCTCCATCTGTGTTATTCCAGATGTGCCAGCAATGCCAGGAATTCACTGAGTCAGTGACCCCCCCCCCTCCTTGTAAAGTCGCGTCATCGCTCTGCTCAGTTCAAGTCTCACATAGAGAGACCCTGATGACTAGATGCTTCTCCAAGTGAAGACCCCCACCCTTTTCTGTTGTGGCCTCTACAGATGTTGTTAAATATGGAAAACAGAAACATGTGGTTTCCAGGCCCCTGGTGCTTGATAGTGTGCGACTCTAATCTTACTTTGCATGCTAACTCAAATTATGGTTCACAGATGGCTGGAAATCAAATTTTTTTTCTAACTGAATTCTTTCCTTCCATTTCTCTTTTTTCTTTTGCCCTTTGGTAGATTGTAGATGTTTTCATGGAGGGCAACCTGATCCAGCAGTGCACCTCCTTCCTATTGGATGCGTTAAAGAACAACCGCCCAGCTGAAGGACACTTACAGACACGTCTGCTTGAAATGAACCTCATACATGCCCCCCAGGTGAACTTTCAGGCCTATGCTCCTGATTACATAAAGCAACTTCACCTTACTTTACTTTAATTTGTGTTTTCATGTGTGTCGCGAACTGTTTTCAGGTGGCAGATGCGATCCTGGGGAACCAGATGTTCACACACTACGACCGTCCCCATGTCGCTCAGTTGTGTGAGAAGGCAGGTCTGCTGCAGAGAGCTCTTGAACACTACACCGACCTGTATGATATCAAACGAGCTGTGGTGCACACGCATCTGCTCAACCCTGAGGTATGCCTGCAGACGTTTGGTCACGCTCGTGAATATCACACCCCTGGGAGCAGCCACTCTTCCCTTTTTGTTTTGACGATACATGAAAATGCCTGAACCTACTTCCTTTGACCTCCTCCCTGCTCAGCCTACTGTCTCACTGTCTCCCCCATCTTCTCTTTTCTTATTCGGACTCTGGTTTTAGTGGCTGGTGAACTATTTTGGCTCTTTGTCAGTAGAAGACTCGTTGGAGTGTTTGAGGGCCATGCTGTCGGCTAACATCAGACAGAACCTGCAGTTGTGTGTCCAGGTAGCATCTAAGTATCACGAGCAGCTGGGAACTCTGGCATTAGTGGAGCTCTTCGAATCCTTCAAGAGTTATGAAGGTAGGTGTGTCACACACGGGCTGGGGGGGGGTATGCAGACCTGGGTCATGTTGGATTAAAGCAAGAGAATGTGTCAAATAGGATTTACTTGGTAATGAATGAAGCTGACTGTTTCTCCCACTTCCTTTTCTATTCCAGGATTGTTTTACTTCCTTGGGTCGATTGTGAATTTCAGCCAGGAGCCCGACGTCCACTTTAAGTACATCCAGGCCGCCTGTAAAACGGGTCAAATCAAAGAAGTGGAGAGAATATGTAGAGAGAGCAACTGTTATGACCCAGAGAGGGTTAAAAACTTCCTCAAGGTAAAATTACCCCCCTAGAGTATTAATGATGTTTTTTTATCATCCAGCAACTATCTGATATATTGTACATTCCATGCAATTTATTAACACAAATGAACCTTGTGTTTATTTTCTTTGTAGGAGGCCAAACTAACAGACCAGCTTCCGCTTATCATTGTGTGTGATCGCTTTGACTTCGTCCATGATCTCGTGCTTTACCTCTACCGCAACAATCTACAGAAATACATTGAAATCTATGTACAGAAGGTAAGACCCCCCAAAAAAACTGGTTTATACCTAATCCAAGTGTCTCGTTATTGAGTCTACATGAGACCCTTTTATATGAGGAATTTGTTGCCCTTGTTTTCAGGTGAACCCGAGTCGTTTACCAGTGGTGATAGGTGGGCTGCTGGATGTCGACTGTGCTGAGGATGTCATTAAGAACCTGATCATGGTGGTCAGAGGGCAGTTCTCCACTGATGAGCTGGTAGAGGAGGTAGAGAAGAGAAACAGGTAAGATGATGGATAAAAAAAATAATTTGTTGTCTTGCATAGTTTTTTCTCTGTGAATGATTAAAACATCTTAATAATACTTGCATATAAATAAATATTACCAAAAATTGTACGATTGGCACTTAATGCATTTCAGATGCTGAAGAAGATATTTTAATCTTAGCATGTGCTTTCAATGTGGATTTTCTGGGCACTATTTCCCTAACACATTCCTCATGGATTTTCAATTGAGACAGATTATCTGCTCCACATCTATCGTAGGTATTTCTAGTATAAATCAACCATCAAACATGTGAATCTGAGAAAGTGTAAATATGAATAGTTTGGGTACTGAATACACAACAGTGACATCTAGTGTTTCAAAACATCAGTCTAGAAATAACATTCAAGCTTAATAACAGAAAGTCAATGGCATTATAATACATGCAAGTTAAAATCCTCTGAATGTTATCTAATGGAGCAGATCTTTCTAAACACTGTTTTCCTTTATCTTTTCAGGTTAAAGCTTCTGTTGCCGTGGCTGGAGTCCCGTATCCACGAAGGCTGCGAGGAGCCAGCCACTCACAACGCCCTCGCTAAGATCTACATCGACAGCAACAACACACCTGAACGTTTCCTGAAGGAGAATCCGTTCTACGACAGCGCCGTTGTTGGTAGATACTGTGAGAAGAGAGACCCCCACCTGGCGTGTGTGGCTTATGAGAGAGGACAGTGTGACCTGGACCTCATCAAAGTGTGTAGATCGCAGTGTAGCATGTAAATGATCAGTCACATCATTCTAATATTGATAAATTGATTTTCATTTACCTTTTATATGATTTAATCTCAGGTTTGCAATGAGAACTCGTTATTCAAGAGTGAGGCTCGATATCTTGTACGACGGAAAGATCCCGAGCTGTGGGCGAACGTGTTGGAAGAAGACAACCCCTTCAGAAGACAACTCATTGATCAGGTCAGGTTTCACCCAGCTCCCCACCTGCAGACTGTAAATCAGGGGTGTTTTCTATATGTTTATATTTGTTTTCTCCTTATCTGATTTAATTTCAGGTGGTGCAGACAGCGCTGTCAGAGACGCAGGACCCAGAGGAAGTGTCCGTCACTGTCAAGGCTTTCATGACGGCAGACCTGCCCAACGAGCTGATTGAGCTGCTGGAGAAGATTGTTCTTGATAACTCTGTCTTCAGCGAGCACAGGTACAGACTTGCTGCTTGTTAGCCATCATAGTAATTTACTCACAATACCTCTCCTGTTTTTTAAGAATCCCAGTTTTTCTCCCAGAAACCTCCAGAACCTGCTGATTTTGACAGCCATCAAGGCCGACCGCACTCGGGTGATGGAGTACATCAACAAGCTAGACAACTATGACGCTCCGGACATCGCCAATATCGCCATCAGCAATGAGCTCTTTGAGGAAGCATTTGCCATTTTCAAGAAGTTTGACGTCAACACCTCAGCCATACAGGTGAAGGAAATAACACATCGGAAGTTCTAAGTACTTCAGTTAATAGTATTTGCTCGTCTGAGCTGAGTTCTGATCAACTTGATGTGTTTAATAGTTGTTTAATGTTTATGGTTTTCTCAGTCAAGTTGAATTTTATGAATCATGCTCCTTATTATTAACCCTGATGTTTGTTAGATAATATAATGCAGCTCTTTTCTTTCCTCGTGTCTCTAGGTCCTGATAGAGCACATAGGGAACTTGGATCGTGCCTATGAGTTTGCTGAGCGCTGTAACGAGCCTGCGGTGTGGAGCCAGTTAGCCAGAGCTCAGCTGCAGAGAGACCTGGTCAAGGAGGCTATTGACTCGTATATCAAAGCCGTGGACCCGTCAGCGTACATGGAGGTGGTCAACGCAGCCAGCAAGAACAGTAAGCCTTCACTTTGCTGCCTAACTCAGCTCATACAACGTCAGTCCCTGATGATCTAAGCGGATCATCAAGGTGTTGGTTTCATTTTGCAGATAACTGGGAGGACCTGGTTAAATTCCTTCAGATGGCTCGAAAGAAAGCGAGAGAGTCGTACGTGGAGACGGAGCTGATCTTTGCTTTAGCCAAGACCAACCGTCTGGCCGAGCTTGAGGAGTTCGTCAGTGGACCCAACAATGCTCACATACAGCAGGTAAGAGAAACAGCACAGGTGCAGTGTTCTTTTCCACGATGTTCACCTGCTCATCATGTAACTGCTCATTTCTCTTTCTCCAGGTGGGCGATAGATGTTACGAGGAGGGCATGTACGAAGCAGCCAAGCTCTTGTACAACAACGTGTCCAACTTTGCTCGACTTGCATCGACACTTGTCCACCTCGGGGAGTATCAGGCGGCTGTGGACAGCGCAAGGAAAGCCAACAGCACACGGACATGGAAGGAGGTAACTGCCACAAGTTTATCCTCAGTTCAACTATCTTTTACCAGTCTGTGTGTTATTTGTCTTTTTCCTTACAGAAGCTGCATTATAATTCACATTGTAAGATACATTTAAGTTTATCTTAGTTTAATGTTTTTCTTTCCTCTCTTTCCCTCCGACCTTCAGGTATGCTTTGCGTGTGTTGAGGGCGAGGAGTTTCGGCTGGCACAGATCTGCGGCCTCCACATAGTGATCCACGCTGACGAGCTGGAGGATCTGATCAGCTACTATCAGGACCGTGGCTACTTCGAGGAGCTCATCGCTCTACTGGAGGCCGCGCTGGGACTGGAGCGGGCTCACATGGGCATGTTCACCGAGCTCGCCATCCTCTACTCCAAGTTCAAACCTCAGAAGATGAGGGAGCACCTGGAGCTGTTCTGGTCCAGAGTCAACATCCCAAAGGTAAATTATGTCTGTACGATTATGTGTGTTTGTGTCTCAAATCCAATTTTTCTATTGTAATAAATCAAAGAGTCGATCACAAACAAGGAGGCTGCTTATCTTTTGATTTATTACCCTGCATAGATTTCTGCTTCTCATCAGCAGCCTAGAAGGAAACTAATACTGTGCACTGACAGTTTTTTTGTTTCTTTGCTGGCTGACACTGCATTGAAATATTACTGTTATCTTGTGAGAATCACAGCTTCGATTTTGGTGTTTTCAATTTAAATATAGGATGAAACATTCCTCTATCAGGTTGCCCTCTTGCTTTTATAATACCCAACTGAAGACTTGAGGAAATCTTGTCATGAGAATTCTTAAAATCCTTAAAATCTTTGCAGAGAAGTCTTCATAAATATTTTTCGCCTTGAAAGTGCTTAGTCTTGGAATTATTTCTATTGATGAATTAACATTATTTCTCAATCTGGCAAAAACAGGAATAAAATCACATGGTTTGACAGTTTCTGATGTAGTGCTAGTTTTTTTTTTTTCTGTCTTTGAAAAAAATGTTTTCATCTTGTGAATAGGCAACATAACAAAAATGTTGGAAAAACACCTATGATGTCGTAATTTATCCTAAATGTGCCAAATGTCATTCCTTGAAACATTGAATCTTGAATGTGGTTCTGTGTTGAATATGTATTTCTCTTCCCAGGTCCTTCGGGCAGCGGAGCAGTCTCACTTATGGGCAGAGCTGGTGTTCCTTTACGATAAGTACGAGGAGTTCGACAACGCTGTCCTCACAATGATGTCTCATCCTACAGATGCATGGAAAGAAGGGCCGTTCAAAGACATCGTTGCTAAGGTAAAGAGCAGTGTTTGTGACTAAGTCATTTATTTTCCTTTTTAAAACTTTTAAATATCTTAACATTTCTTCTTGTTTTGTCCTCAGGTGGCCAACGTGGAGTTGTACTATAAATCTCTGTCCTTCTACCTGGATTTCAAACCTCTACTACTGAACGACCTGCTGACTATTCTGTCTCCACGGTTGGACCACAGCCGAGCGGTCAACTTCTTCAGCAAGGTAACAGTGACATCCTCTTTAATGAATTACGCCCTCTCTATTTTCCTTCTTACAGATTGTGCACAGTGTCAAACACTTCTGACATGACATTGATTGTTTTTGTTTGAGCAGCTGAACCAGCTGAAGTTGGTGAAGCCTTACCTGAGATCTGTCCAGAGTCACAACAACAGGTCCGTCAACGAAGCTCTCAACAACCTGCTGACAGAGGAGGAAGACTACCAGGTCTCTCAACCATTCTGATACTATAGAAAGTGGACATAATATTACAGATATTATAGATGTTCACATTATTTCATAAAACAGATGTGAAATCCTTAACAACATGCACAGTTGATTTGACTCTACAGAACAATCTTATTTGTCATATTTGTTTTGGAAACTTGGATTATATTTAATCTGATGTGGTTTATTTTTGTACATAGCAATGTTTGAGTGGTGTTTGTTTTAGAAAGCATTTGAGGGGCACATTTGAAATAGTGTAATATATGTAATAGTAGTAAATATACCCAGATTCTATGATTCACCATTGATGTCCAGTTATAACAAACTAACTGGTTCAGGTTTCTCTGGCCTGTGCTGTAATATTTGACCTGTTATCCACAGGGTCTGAGAGCATCAATCGACGCCTACGACGACTTCGACACCATCGGCCTGGCTCAGAGGTTAGAGAAACACGAACTGATTGAGTTCAGACGTATCGCTGCCTACCTGTACAAGGGCAACAACCGCTGGAGACAGAGTGTGGAGCTCTGCAAGAAGGACAAACTCTACAAGGTGAGATTATTCACAGGCATTAGCTAATAAATCAAAAAGAGGTCCTCTTAGACAGTGAAAATGTTTGTTTCTTGCACGTACCCCCGTTCCCCTATAGATGGCACTGTTTGTCTATACTTCAGATATACTAGCTGTATTTGGAGATAGAACCATCTAGCATCAAGTACAAACCAATAACATTTTCAGTTGGCAATTTCCTCACAAAAATGTATATATGAGGACTCAAACTTTTATGTTTCCCATAATGAGTCGTGTAAATGTGTCTTTCCCAGGATGCCATGCTGTACGCTGCAGAGTCAAAGGACGCTGAGCTGGCGGAGACGCTGCTTCAGTGGTTCCTGGAGGAGGGCAGGAAGGAGTGCTTCGCCGCCTGCCTCTTTGCCTCCTATGACCTGCTTCACCCCGACGTGGTGCTGGAGGTCGCCTGGAGGCACAACATCATGGACTTCGCCATGCCGTACTTCATCCAGGTCATGAGAGAGTACCTCACAAAGGTTAGTACTTCACTGAAGAGCAGGAGAAAGAGTTCCTGTTATTTGCTGTTCATTTTAGTTTCTCTTTTAATATAAAAGTAGGTTTGATTACTTTATAGTTTTGAAAGTTTGAAATTCTGCATTTTTCTTACATTGTTAAATTTCCTGTTGAAACCTGTGAGAGTTGGACAAAAGTCTGGAGAGATATTGAAAACAGGTCATACCAACAATTTAAAATAACACACATACGATGAGACGAGAAGGTAGAGAGAAATGCTCTTTTCACGTGATGGTAGTTCTGTGTACTGTATATTTACCAGTGAACCACCTCTGGTCATCGTGATTTCCCTTAATGCTGACCTGTAGACACGTGAGGTCACTTGAGGTCATCTCTCTGGGTTCTTTTCCAGGTTGATGAGTTTGCAGCGCAGGTGATGGTCTCTGGCCCACTTTTTATTTCTCCTCTGTGTCCTGTCTGTTTGTTTTTGTTGTAACTTATCTCTTAGGTTTCTTATGTAGGAACCTAGCATGGACTGTAGACTGAGTATGGCCTAACTAGCTCTGGTCCTGCAGAGCTGCACTAGTGTGTGTGTGTGTGCGTAGGCTTTTGTTCCACTTCAGCACCAACACAACACATTTTAATGAAAAATTGTAAGTAATTTAGTAAGTGTAATGACTGAATAGCCACGTTATCTTAAAGACATTTCAAACTTATCGAGTGCCTCAACTTTTTCAAACCTTACTCAGCATTTTTAATAAATGTTGAGTTTATCTCCTCGCTTGTGTAGGTAATGAATTTACGTTTTCAAATAAAGTCTTTTTACATTCAAGCAGAAACTAATTCATAAAAAAGACTGAGGGAAAAAGACAAGCAACCACAGTTGATTATTAATCTTCAGTGCAAAATAGGAAAGTGGAAATAGAAACCAATGTTTAATGTTCTGATTAAAGAACCACTATTAGAAGGAATATATCTGCTTATAACAGAAAAGCATTATATTAATCAGAAACTACTTTTAGGTTCATATGCAACAGCTATAGAAAGATGTTTGCTGCTGATGGGAGATTAAAATCATTCAACATGAGCACTAGTTTTGCAAGTTATAATAAATTAAGTCCTACATTTCTGGCAATTAATGATCACTGGTTGAGTAAACTTTCATTTTCACGTCACCCAGGAGATATAAGGTGGTATTGAAGAAGTTTTGGACCAGTGCAGAGCCCATAACTTTAAATACTGTGTTGGTGGCTGGAGCCAAAAGCCTGTGCACCTTATTGTTCCTCAGGACCAGGGTTGACCTGTTCTGGTCTAACAGAAACCTCTCACTTTCAAACTCCTCTCTCTTGGGGCTGCATCTAGCGCTGAGTGGCAGATTTGTAATTTTGACGAATCATGAGATTGATGTTACAGTCGGCCACAACATTAAAACCAATTAGTGTTTTTTATGTTGTGGCTGATCAGTGATGATCTGATGATCTGAGAAAAACGAGGACATCTCCACCTGGCTAATGCTCTGAATCAACCAGAGATGAAGGCCGGTGAGAAGAGGAGGCCACTCCACACTTGTTAGATGCATCCCCATGATTCTAACTCCAGGTTCAAAAGTTTTAGTCTCAAATATTTACCAGAGTTAGATCAGAGCAGGGCTTCAAACACTAACTTCTAAGACGCTGGAGTTCTTTATTTTTTAGAGACTAAATACTTTGTTCCTAGTATCCCTGGTCAAACCAGAAGTTTATGAAGTGAACACCTTTTTTTTGTTTTAGTTAAGCACATAACAAGAAACAGAAATAAGGTCATACTGATATTGTTTTATATACTAAATTAAACCCCTTTGTATTACATGGACCTGGTGTTTTAAATAT
The DNA here is from genome assembly GCF_022539355.2 of Hippoglossus stenolepis. NCBI lineage: Eukaryota > Metazoa > Chordata > Actinopteri > Pleuronectiformes > Pleuronectidae > Hippoglossus > Hippoglossus stenolepis. Next base: position 22,062,222 of record NC_061491.1, read on the forward strand.
GCACTTTACAAATAATAGTTCATCCACGCTCTATATAATATGTAGTCATCATGTACAGAAAAGTGCTTAGTTTGGGCAAAAGAGAGGAAACATTGAACAGCCAATGACCGTTCAATGTTTCCTCTCTTTTGCCCAAACTTCTTTCATCATCTTCTGAAATTATTACTCAATAGAAATTCTATATCTTAATTGAGCTGAAACACTGTTTTAATGGATCTCCACTTACATCAGAAACCTTTTGCATTCAGCTTCATCCTCAGTTGAAGCACAACGCCTGAGTATTTCTTTGCACTAACAATGATTTCTAGGAAAACCTGCAACTCAATCAACTCACTGCGTTAATACTGAATGCCTGGATGAGCTTTAACCTGCGAGCTTCTAATCTGTAGCTTTATTTTAGTAGCAGAACGAAACACACGTTTTTTATTGCAGCCATGAATGGGATGCATGTGGAAACTGTGATTATAGTGAGATTAGACTGTTAACTGTGAATGGCATCAGCACATAGGCATGTATAGCTTTTCTTCTACTTAATACACAATGTAATAGTTCTTTTAACCTTCAATCCCACTACAATTCTTCTTGTAAAGAGCCAGTTCACACAAATGAAACATTGTTTCCCACAGTGGTATCTGCCATGATGTAGTTTTGCTGTTGTTTTTTAGAAATCTGTCACCGCCCTGTCTCATCGGTGTTAATAATCTATTATTACTGCTGCTCAAACCATTTAAAAATGACATATTTAACCTACAGTTCTGTTCTCTTGTTATGAATGATAAACCACAGACTTTGTTGTCAATAGTTCTCATTTGAAACAGTTTTCTACCTACAAAAACATCTGTCAATGATAATGTCTATTAATTATCTGATCAAGTATCTGGAAGGAGAAATTGAAAAGGTTTTCTACTGTAATTTGTCAGTGCTGTGAGCTGCTTCATTCCTCTGTATCGAGTTAGGGTGATAACAGGAGAGAGTCGCTATATTCATGGTTAGAAATCACCAGGGTTTTATTTGTGATTTGTGTGAATGGACCCTTTAAATGTTGACTGAACATTTGTACTGGAAGCTGTATTAGAAATTCTCACCTAACCTGCATGGCATCTTCTCTTAGGTAACCTTAGCTGTGAGGAGTTGTGTGTAGTTATGTCTTTGTTTAACTAGTCTTATTTATCAGTATTTCTTTTTTATTTATTTTAAAAAAATGTTTTTTTGTGGCATTAGAGTTTATGGTCTGATGTAGTCCATCAAATAAGAAATTTAAATTTAAATAAAACTGCACTGTGATCATTACATTGAAGGTATCCAGCAAAATTTTATTATATAGAACGTTTTTGTTGTTTTTTACAGCTGGCAGCTAGCATCGTTTTATGTCCAGGATTTTAACATTTCAAATATTTGGTTGAATTTTACTTTTAAAGCCTGCAAATGTTTCTGCAGGATACCTACAGTGTATGAAATCAGACTTTCTTTTATTCTGTACGCCTGTGTGAGTGTGTGCGTGTGAGTGTGTGCGGTGTGTGTGGTGTGTGTGTGTCTGTGAGTGAACCGCGTCTGATCGATGCTCTTTTCTTTGTTGCCCCCAGGTGGACAAGCTGGAGGAGACAGAAAGCCAAAGGCAAACTGAGGAGGAGGTGACGGAGCCTCAGCCGATAGTGTTCGGTACGTTAACAGGAGGAAATCCCCCTGAAGGACAGACAGTGGTGGATCCTGAATAACAGGAGGACACATTCTGCTGTTTTTATCTGACCTCTCCTAACCCTCCATTCTCAGAAACTATTTGTGTTTTTGTTAAAGGTATTTCATAAAAGAATGGTTAGTTTATCCGGAACAAATTGTGACACTTGTGTCTTTGGACTCTGTATAACTCAGTGTTCTGTAACAAGTGATTTTGCCTTGTGGTTATTTTCAAAAAGCTTCAGTAAAAGATTTTCTTTTCCAAAACATTAACATCTCTCAGTTTTGAATGAAGTAACTTGAGTTAGATGGACGTTTGCATGATCAGTAACAAACACCATTTCTGATACTGAAAACAAGTAGAGCTTTGTCATCTAAAATCTTTGTCGCACTATAGACTAATAATTACGTTTAATGTAACTATACAACACATCAGTAATAAAAGTAAGTAATAAGTTAAGTGACATTTCTATTGTTTTTCTGAATTACTGTTACATCTTTGTCTATAACCAGTTAAAGACTGTGGACTAACAGTATGTGCTGGACTAAAGGCTGATTGGTTGCTTTAAAATGTGGTTGGATGTCATTGGTTGTTATTTCATTCTCAGTTTAATTTTATTGGATTTAGATTTAAGTTAAAAACTGTAATTCAAGTACATTTTATCTGGTAAGAGATTCACAATGTTTGCAGTTAAAAGATCAATTCTGTCAAGTCTAACATCGAGCTGTTAGTGAAAAATGGTAAAATACATTACATTGAATGAGAGCTAGTTGTAAAAAGTTAATTTGTATGTCCCATGTGACCCTGTGTTTGTGTTTGTTTGTATGATCAGGCCAGCAGCTGATGTTGACTGGCGCTGCTGCTCCAGTGGCGCCGCCGCCAGCGTACTCAGGCTATGGCTACCCTGCCAACGCAGCGGGCTTCCCTCCTCAGGCCGCCGCCGCCGCCGCCGCAACTGCTGCTGCTGCTGCCGCCGCCGGCTATCCTGCACAGCCTGCTTATGGCTTCAACATGTAGAGGCCTGACCCCGCCTCGTCCCCACTCCCACTCCCCTCTGTCCCCACTACACACACTCACACAACTCAGACCTGAACCAGACTGAACCGTGCTGCTCTGAGTCTCAACCGGCCAAATGATGGCGCAGAGAAACCTCCCCAAAACTTATCTGGGCCTTCATTTCCCAACGAGACTCCTCCCGAATTCACTGAAACTGCAATAGAAACCCTTCACATGGACTCTCACTTCAGAAGCTCTGCATCGAGGCTCATGGACCCTCCCCTCCCCTCCCTCCCCCTCCCTCCCTCTACTCTCCACTAGGATGTTACAACTGCATCACTGATCTACAGCGCATGACGTCCCCTCTCAGCTCCCAGAGGAATTAACATACTGAAGATAACATAGTGACACCAGACCACTCTGTCCTGTTGCTGTTCCATGTAGACGTAACTGACCATAAAGCAGCTTTTTTCCTTTATTTGAAATTCTTTATTTCTATAGATTCAGCACTGACGAGGAAAAGACTTATTGAGGAGTGGAGGGGCACGTGTGTGTGTGTGTGGGCGCGTCTCCCCCTCCCTCCTGAAGCGCTGCTATGGCCTTATTTACTCTTGAGAAGGTGGCAAAAAAAAAAAACAGGCTCATTTGTTCATGTTTGATTTCACAACTGTCTCATGCTCTGATTAGAAAGACAGTTACTGTGCAATAGTTTTGATTGTCCTTTCACAACAGGTACAACGTGTTTGCTGTATACGGACTAAGAACACTTGTTTATGAGGTTACGGTACTGTCCGTCCGTCCGTCCGTCCGTGTGTGTGTGTGTGTGTGTGTGTGTGTGTGTGTGTGTGTGTGTGTGTGTGTGTGTGTGTGTGTGTGTGTGTGTGTGTGTGTGTGTGTGTGTGTGTGTGTGTGTGTGTGTGTGTGTGTGTGTGTGTGTGTGTGTGTGGCCTCTGGCGCCTTTGAGGGATACATCACCAAACCTAGAGGCACTCCATGAAATGTCCACTCCCTTTGCAACAGCAAACGTTTCGCTGGCTCAGAGCAGTTGATCTCGTCGGATGACTCTTCTTCTTTTTTTTTTTTTTTTTTTTGGACTCTGATACCGGACACCTGGAGCTTCAGGACAATTGAGACAAAAAGACAGAAAGAAAGAAAGCAGGTATAATAATAATAATAAAAAAAATGCTATATGCCGTAGTCTGTGCATGTGCTGCCAAACTATAATGCTGCAACCAGGAGCACAATTTTCATGTTACACTCAAGTATATCAAGTATTAACTAATGTTGTGTCAAAAACTAAGTGATGTTCGAGGAAAGTTTGTCACCTGACTAAAAACTCAGACGGACTCGAGATGAGAACACGGGGGGGACGTTAGCTCACATCCTGGTGCCAGTTGTTTCAAAGAATAATCATTATTGTACTGAAAAGTGTATAATTTAAGATATACCTAATCAAAGAAGTCAAATATTATGGATTACCATATGTATTGTCTATAGTGTGTTGTTGTAGTCTTAAAGAAAAAAAAGCATAATGATTTTTGTAAGAAAAAGGACAAAATGCAAAAACAGCAGGTTAATAAATGGCTAAATCTTGAGGTAAGGCTGCTGGACGTGGTGACGGTTTGCTCGACTGTGAAGCTCCTGTTCCGCTGTGGTGTCAACTTGGGATTGATCAACATGGAGAGGAGAAGCCTGGGCTGCACATGAGCACTCCCTTTATCTGCACAAGTCATGGAATACAGAAAGAGGAATAAAGTTTACACACAGTGGTGGTGGTGCATTTTTACCCCCAGTAAGGAGTTTATGTTTTCATCCCAATCCCTTGTTTGTCGGCAGGATTAGGCAGAAAAAAAACTACTTGATGGATTTTCCACAGAATTGAAATTAATGGGGATACACAGAAAAAAAGGAGCTAGTAAAATGAGATATTAAGGTTTTCATCTCTTCTTCTCGGATTTCCTAAAACTTGGTTGAAGGATGGAGTTTGGGCCTAGACATTTTGGATCAGTACAAAGTGGCTGATCCAGGAACTTTTATCACTTTCTTTAGGAAAGGATTTCTTTCAACAATCTGAGCTATTTCGTGGGAAATTGTTCACAGATCTTGATTTAAAATATATGACACCTTAAGGGAACTCATGTCTATGAGTGTGTGCAGCTTGATTGAATTCAAAAGGACTGATGGGGTCCTGGCTGGGGTATGAGCTCTCCTCAGTGCCATTAGTTCTCCCACGTATTCACATCAGGAGACATGTAGACGCTATAAAACCTCAGTGGAGGACTCAGCTTCTGTTTTTCTGTGTATTTGCTCAGTTTTAACACTGTAATGATGGTTTATGATAAAGACATTTCCTGCTGCACCTCAGACACATGTTGGTGACCTTTCTGTCCAGACCTGATAGATGGATGTTTTTCAGCCTCTTTCACCCCCTTTTACCGTCTGCTGCTGGGGAGACGCTCCCGGTTCTTGATTTAAGATTAACCAACACAAGGGAAATCCGGTTTTTATTCAGCCTCACTGGAAGGCATTTTACTATTAGTACAGACAGAGATAAGCTGAGCCCCACCCTTCTTCTGCTGGGAAACTGAAGTGGCCAATCCCCTCTCATAAAAACACCCAGTATGACACACACACATACACACATACACACACACACACATACACACACACGCCTCTCTGTGGCTTTTATTCAAAGTTTTCTCGCTTGACGCACACGTCTCCTCTCCAAGTTCCAGGCGGCTCCAGGACTGCGCGCCCCGCCTCTCTTACGCACCACCGTCGTGATAGCGGCGTTACCACAGCTACAAGTAACGGCCATTGGATTATACAGAGGATCCCAACTTCCCTGACAGTCCCAGTATCCGCCCACTGTCAACACACACACACACACACATCCGCCGGAGTCTCCGGACACACCAGAGGAGATCACCTGCACACAGAGAGGCGCGTCCCGGCAGCCGTCCGCCCATGTGTTGCGCGCAACAAAGAACCAAGCTTCCCACCTGAAGATACAGCTCCTCGGACTCCTGCAGATTTCACTGGGAGCTGTGTTTTGCGGTGGTCATGCAGGACAGACGCACATTCACCAGCGCCTTCTCCACACCGCGGTGTCTGGCCGCAGCGGCGCCGGCGGCGGGGAAAGCGAAATTAACGCACCCGGGGAAGGCGATCCTGGCTGGTGAGTTCCTCCCGGTGACGTGTCTCACGGAGAAAAAGTCCCAGTTAAACTAAATATGGTTTGTTTTATGAGTTATAATGAAGCTTAAGTTTGATGAATAGTGTTACTGTTTTAGAGATAGTTTGTGTGAGATGCTGCAAAGATGAGAGCTGTGGACATTTTTTTTTTAGTTAAGAAAAACTCTTATATATACTTCAACGTGTATAAAATACTATATTTGGATTGGGACTAGGTGAGTAAACAATATCAATAATTATCGCAATAATTTACATCAATAACAAAAGTCCAATGTATCGATTTATCGCTTGTAGGTATTGTGAAAACATATTAATTGATCTATCTCCGATTTATCTCAGAAGTGTTTTTCATTCTCTGCTCTTTAAATAATAACGTGACATTTGTTGTCATGTTTATTGATATAGACAGATGTGAACATTATTTTTATCATGATACATTACAATTTGTACGCATATTGTCCACCCCAAATGGGTAAATGAAATATTTTTAACAGTTAAAACTCATAAAATAAGTGATCAGTAACTGACTGCTTCAAACAGGATATTCACATCATACAATGTTTGTTTTGAGTCGTTTTTTGTTCCGTAGCAAGAAGCACAATTATGAGGTTTTTCCTCCCAAGTGACACGTTTCAGTTTACGCTTTTGGAGCCGGACATAACGGAGATGCCTCTGGCCCTCAGACCTAGTCGACCCTGTGACCCCTGACGCGGCTGCAAAAGAGAAATGGTCTTGAGGACATTTTATCAAGACATTTTCTTCCCTGTCCCTGTGTCCCGTCATGGTCGGATCTTCTACCTGCTGCTGCACTGATGTGATTAGATTCACCGTAATCTAAAGATACCCCCCAGTGCACTTTACTTAATGCTGCAGAGTGATGCAGCCAGCGGTGCAGCACAGACTGAAACAATGACTAGAGTCGTCCCTGCTGGGTTCCAGGTATAAAACATCCTTATTGTTGAGCTTTAATGATGAGTTGTTGATCATATCACATCGTTCTTGGCAAATATTTTTTTACACAAATTTCAACTTTCATATTTTCCTGAGCACTTCAAGAACGTCCTGTTCAAAATTTGGCAAAATCTGTCCGCCAATATGAATGAAAGGCTCCTTACAGACCTGGTCGTACGCTGGTGTTTTCACATCCGTCACTGTTGTTCCTTCAATTTGTAAACAATGTATTTGTAGTTTTGTTTTTCCTGATACAGAACTAGAACAAGTATTCATCCATTCAGTCATTTCAATGCTTCGTAAGGCTGTAACTAATTACTGTCTAGATTTGAAATAATGGGTAAACCATGTATTAACATAAAAGGTCAAATATATCGATAAATACCTAAATGCACAAACCCCCACAAAATGATATATGATACACAACATATAATTTAGTCAACAAGATTCCTTTTACTGATGATTATTTAATCAGTCATCATAACAGATCATTAATTTACTGATTGGTTCAGTGCTGCTTGTTTTTTAGCCACGTCTGTGATTCATCAGTGTATCCCTGCTGAGGCTCAGACCCCCCTCCATCTTTCCTGTTGCTCGGCTGCTGCTCAGACCGGTCGACCCCCTCATGTGATGATGATGAGGATGCAGCAGCTCCAGTTGATGAAGACGCTCTCTGTGTTCCTCCTGCATTAAGGCTCCATGCTGGTGTTTGGCAGCACACTCTTGCTCTGGCAACTGTCACACGCTGAATATTTCATCCCTCTGAATGAATTCCTTTTGATTGAAGTTTCAAAACAAACACTTTGCCAGCTGATTTTTTTTTTTATTATATTGATTATTGTTTTTTCAATGAAATCATTGATCATTTTGGCTTAGTAACCTCCTAAAATTGTTAAAAACCCCCCAAATATTTAGTTTAATGTCTTACATGACAAATAAAAGCATCATATCGTCACGTTTTAGAAGCTGGAACCAGCAAACGTTTAGTATTTACTTGAAAAATGATGAATCAATTATCAATTAACAGTTACAGCTCTGACCTGTTCATATAAAACCAAGTGAAGTCTTCTAAATTCAATTTAAAGATTTGGTCAAAGCTGCAGTCGGCTAATGTAAAAAGGTTTATGCACATTTACACTGCTCCATTTAATTCAGATTGAGATTCAGATTCAGATCATTTATAATTGCCCCCAGTGATTTATGGTTTAACAAACAAGAAGCATATACGACACAATCATTTCAAAACCATAGCGACAGTAACACAAACCAAGTGCAATATAAACAGGGTCGATATGCATCATGAAGGCCTCTGATCTACACATTTTATCTCACAATAACAAAATAAATGTTCTTTTATATTTCACATTTAGCCTTCTGTAATTTATTCTATACATTGACTACAAAAACAACTGAACAAATTTAAATAGATCTCCTCTCCTGACTCATGTCACCCTGTCAGCTGCCGAGAACTGGAAGCGTGGCTCTGTTGAGACCTCCCCCCCTCAGTCCTGTGCAGCCTGATTGACTGGATATGGCCCAGTATTGCTCCCTGTGGCGTTTAGCTCGTCTCAGACCTGTCTGTCCTGTTTTGCAGCAGCAGCATGATTACACTCTCTGTCTCAACTCCCTGCACCCGCTGACTCCTCCCGGCCTCGCAGTCGAGAAAATACATCGATTTATCACTGTCTCTCAAAGGTTTTGGAAATGAGAGTGTGTCCGAGCATCACTGGGGTGACTCAGCGATAGATATACTGCCTCTGTGAGTCGGAACTGACGTATCGTCCATTAAAACACCACAGCTGATCGTTTACCTCGCCCTGGATATCAATTCTACTCACTATTTCAGCTGCATGTGGCGCTTCATAAAACCAGTTGACACCTCTTGTGGTTTTCCTGACGTGCTGATGCTACTTCAGATTTATCTGTTATGGTTTGCAGTGTGTTTATGTGGAGGGAGCAGAGCACTCTTACACGCCCGAAGGCTGCCAGTAGACAAAGCAAGAAGTAGAAGGTCAGAGCTTAATGGATTAGAGACCCCTCATAGATGGCGAACAGGGAGGAGTGATGCCCGCTGCACGTTTTTGCAAAGCTTTTAGAGGCCGGTGAGCTCATTCTGCTGCCATTGGTTAGTCTCTCCACAGCCACCGGTGATGGCCGAGGCTGAGACATGGAGAGAGGGAGAGTTTTGTCTGTGTGAGGCCTGAGGGTGAGACACTGGTCTAAGTGGCTTTCTGCTCCTGCTTTGCTTGGTGTTGCACATTCATACACTGCTGTGGCTCTCACACATGACCCCCTCTGCTCAGGAGCCAGTAGAGTCGGAGCAGCAGAGGGACGGACAGAGAGCGAAAGTTCCCTTTTAATCTCGATTTCATGATAGATTGGATCTTCCTCAGACACAGACGGGTTTTATGTCACTTTTCCTGTTCTCTTCTCATTCCCCCTCTCACTCCCTCTCCAGCCTCAGGGCAGCCGGTTGGGTTTTGTGAGTGGCTGTCTCTTCTCTGCCTCGCAGGCCTCATCAAACGACGGCTTACTCCCCGGTTCCCTGCGTCACAGGCAACGCGTACAGTCCACTCCCATGCACTGTTTCTGCTTCCTGCAGACCCTGAGCACCAGGAGGCCAGATAATAAATCACTGTGCACTTGCCAACCCCCAAACTGCCCCCACTGTAACAGCCTTTCAGCTGGATGTCGGTGTTATGCAGCCACTGACACACACAAAAACAGCAACATAGAAATCAGAGCTTTAATGTAAAACACAACAGGCCTATATGATAGTCAGATTCATATTTTCAGTCTATTTCAGTGTTTTATAACAGCCCCACACTGCTGGTTTTGCATGAATTTGTATTTGCCCCTGAGTTAAATTAATTTTAGTTTGAGAAAATCAATCGCAGCAAACATGCAGTTGCTCTAACGTCTTTTGTCAAAGTTATGTAATAACAGCAGGCTAATTTATTTTCAAGTAATTACCCCGACTTAGATGTGAAAGCTTGTCGCCCAGCATCAATCTTCTAAAGACCTCAAAGCTTCAATCAATCAGCTTCTTATTATGAGCGAGGGGGGGGGGGTTAAGTCCTGAGGAAAATATCTTTCTCTTCAACAAAGACGAGTAACTCACTTTTGTGTTGTTTCGTCTTTAGAAGGTCGCGCAAAGTGTTTTTTTGTTGTTGAGCTTGTTCACTGAAAACAGCTGCTGAGAGAGAGACGGAACCAAAACTGTGGAAGTTGCCAAATGAAAACAATGAGCTGAAAGAGGATGAAATGCTCTGTGGAGCTGAGAGGAGCTGAGTCAGGGGAGGTTTCTGTGGACTCATCACATAGACTCTATATAATATGGACGATGGGTCTCCACTTCCTCCCAATAGCCAGAAGTGAAGTCAAAACATCCTGGATATCGATGCTGCCGTCTTGTGCCGATGGAGGGATGGAGGGATGCGGTCGGGGGAAGAAGCTGTAGCCGAAAGGTCCTACCGATACACGTGCTCCACCAATCGCGAGTCAGTCTCAGCTGTCAATCATTACGTTTCACCGCCGATTTATTTCATCAAATGATAAACGTAAACCAAACTCACAAAATAAAAACTTGGACAAACATCAGTGAATTAGAACTGCTGTTAATGAGACAGAAACACTTGTCACATCTGCTAACATGGAGGAGGTGGGGTTTATGACCAATACTCCAGCCAGCCTCCAGGTGGCGATCAAGATGCTTTTGTTTCACTTTCGGGGTGCAGTTATACCCTCCACCTTTATATACAACCTCTAATGCCCACTTTCAAAAACAGATAGTTAAGTGACCTATTAATATCAAATTATTGATTATTTAAGTTATTAAGTTATTAATTATTACTACAAAATCTCTGTTTGTTTATTATTTGTTATGATGGCGATTTTAGTTTGTGATGTCGTAGCAGTTCTTGTAACTGCATGAACAAGCTATCTTATCAGAAAGCGAACTTGATGCTCACACTGTCGTTACTCTGTTGTAACTGACTGATCATTAATCAATAGGAAATCAATCAGCAGATTATGTAAGTTGTGTAATTATAAAAGATGAATTCCCACTGGTCTCATTCCTGGTCTGCATCAGTACACACTGTCAAAACAACCTGTGTGTTGCCGTCCTCGATGTAAATCAGTGTACAATCTGTGTGCTGCAGGGTCGTGAGCAGTTAAAACAGTTTCCATGTAAAATTAATCAACATCCCTTCTGTAATTAAGCATCGGTGCAGCATCGGGGAGTCTTGTTCAGGACAGAGGAAGCCTAAAAGGCCAGGCGTTAGATGAATTATTCTTTTCATGTTTCGCACGAGGCAAACAGAAATATTACGGGATATTAATAGGACCCATCATGTTTGAAGTACATCCGTCCTCTGGCTATACGCTGTTCATATGGACTGGAGATATGGACACGACATCTTCTCCTCAGTATCCAGATAATTTACAGTGAGAGATAATAATCCAGCTAAATAAGGAACATCTGGATAAATAATAGATGCCTTCTGTTGAAAAGCTGCTTAATTTGCACCACCACGAACACATATGGAGATTGTCACTGTTTTATGTGCGTTTTACAGTTTGAATTGAACTCAGTGGAAAGTGGAATCACTGAAATAGAAACTTAATTTTACCGCAACATCGCTTAAAAAATCCACAGCCGCTTTATGAGGCAGCAGCCGGAAGCGTTTGTCTTTTCTGAGAATCAGAAATGTTTGTTTCAAAGGAACCTGAGCTGCTTGTTTGTTTAGAATCTGCCACATTCAGAGACCTGAGTGTCGGTTCTTCCCTGGAAAAGAGAAGGTTCTTATTAGACCAGATGTGCTGGGTCCTCATTAGAGTCACTGAAGCAGACAGGACAGGATTTCAGGAGGTGCCCCTCCTGTCAGCTGGCTGCCTGCCCGCTCACACGCCGTCCTCTGGGGCTGTGCACTTGTTTGTTTGCATCTTGCATTCATTAATATGTGTGTGTGCTCATACGGTGAATGCACTACTGGGAAAGTTAATCAATTTTTTTTGATAATTGATTAACCATTTAAGACCTTTTCAAGCCCAAATGCTAAACGTTAGCTAATTTCACTTTTTTTTTGTTGTCGAGATTATCTTTTCTCATTTGATTGAAAATTTAACATATTTAGGTTTTGGTCTGATGGAAGGCAGGAGATGTGATAATGTTTGGAAGTCATTCTTGGACAGTTTTAAAATCTTCATTAATGAATAAAGAAAAAAGAGATGACAAATATTTTAACTCTGGCTTCTTGCTCACCTCCACATGCTGCTCAAACATGGTATGAAATCGATTTATATGTCAGATTGTCAGTTCTGGCATTTTTCATAATTTCCTGGCATCTTTTACACCAAATAGCTTCAATAAAAAAGGGGAAATTAAATCATTAATAAAACTACTTTAGTTGAACCCCTAAAGTGAACACCCCTGTCCACATATTGGTTTGGTGCTTGCTTTATTCTTATATGCCGTAGTCCCAGTTCATGGTGTTATATCTTTGATATTTTATGAGTGTTTGGGGAAATAAATGTTCCTGTTATAAAATATGAAGTCACCATGCATGTGCAAAAAGTGATGATGTGGAGCTAAACCCAAAGCAAACACGCTCGTTATGAATTTATTGCGATTTAAGTGTGAATATAAACTGTGAACCAATGTCAGATCCAAAACTCAGCAATGCTCTTGTGACATGGAAGCTAATCCCGATATAATCCTGATATAATTGTCAGGTGTCCACATACTTTTGGCCAGGCGGTGTAGCAGCAATATGAGCTGAACTCCAGCTGTGGAGTCGGAGGGGTGTTGATTAAATGATTAATTTAGTCTGATCAGAGAGTGAGAGTTATACCGTTAAGCTGCACATCTACTTAGTCAGTGTGATTTATTAAACTGCTGCTTCACTTGTAGAACATTCAAGTGTTTTAGTCTGTAGAAACACTGCAGCGTTTTTCACGGCCTCTGGCTTCTAATATCCCTCCAGTGCCATTTCCATTTCTCCCCGTGTTGTATTAAGTGTCAGAGACCTATGTGGATGAATTGATTTCATGACACGGCACAGAGAAGAGTAGTCGGGGGATGAGGAGAGAGGAAGGAAGGAGCTGCTGAGAGAAAATGAACAAGGGCAGAGGAGAGCCAACCTGTGGAGATAAAGATTAATGACAGTTTCAGCTCGTGTAACCTGCGTTTGGCAGCTGCACAGAAGTCATTTAGGATGTTGTGTGTAAACGTGCGCGTGTCGGCTGTGAAATGGACTAGAAGACAAACAAGCTGCTTCTCCTCCACGGGCGCTGTGTGTCTGATGAGGATTGATCATGTGTCTGCTGCCTGGGACTGGCCGCTGCTCGCTTTTCTCGTGCGGCTCCGTCTGAGCTGAGAACTGATGAATGAGGTTTGTTGTTTCTTCTCTGAAACACACTGACCCACTGATCCGGCTCTGGAATGAAGCATGTGACTCCTGTGACGTCTCAGCTGGACAACGTTTACTTACATTTCCACCGGGATTAGGAGAATTACTGCTCATTGGCCTTGTGTGTCTGTGTGTGTTTGTGTGTGTGTATTTCACATGACTTTCATGAGTCAGTACTAGATATTCCAGGATTACTAAACCTAGCTATTATGTCAACGTTGGAAATAACAAAATTTGAATGTTATTATCAGACTCATGTTTATTCTCAAGTTGATTTTCACATACGAAAAAATTGTGTTTGGTGCATAACAAACACAGTAAGTGGAAAAATAAGTAAATAAAAAAAGCAAGGACGAAAAATATAAAAACTAAAAAGAGCAACTGATAAATCAATATGATAAAATTTTAATAATACTAAACTAAAATGTTTTTAGAAATTCAGTTGCACTCACAGAAGAGAAAATGTAGATAAAAAGAAACGAGTCAGGAACTTTTTTAGTTTTATAGACAAATAAAATGTGGGTTGTGCAAAAAAGGCAACAAGCTAATATCAGGAAGATGCACCTAATGTTTTATACATATAGTGTGTTGGAAACCTTTGGTGCCTGCGATACGCTGGCGACCTGCAGGACCAAGTCAGCTGGGATTGGGTCCTGCCTCTTGCGGCCATCAAAGGATAAGCTGTATAGATAATGGATGGAAACCTTTGGTATTTAGCTTTGCAGTGCCGCCCACTTACAGTCCTCTCCCGTGTGCTATGGGTTAAATATATGTTTTTATCTTAGGTGGAGGCGATGCTGCGAGGAGCCTTGGTGATAAAAAGTCATGGTGGCTGCAGGGACATAAGAGAGGTGTCACACTGCAGCGATAAATGTGTTTTATGCACATGGACACTGCAACTTTTCTTTATTTCATTTACAGAAATGACTCCTTGAGGGGTAAGATTTCTGCACTTCCATAGTGAAAAAGGCAATTTTACATGAGAATAGTTGATTTGGAATAGAAATTATTTTAACATTTTAATTCCTGTTGTTTAGGAAGATATTCAAAAAATGTCTCAAAAACCAAACGTATGAATTATTAAAAGCCAATATGTACAGGAATATGTTCCTCTTAATTAACTAGACAAATTCTATTAGATTTCTCAGAGTAAACACGTGACTAGGTGTGTGTGTGTGTGTGTGTGTGTGTGTGTGTGTGTGTGTGTGTGTGTGTGTGTGTGTGTGTGTGTGTGTGTGTGTGTGTGTGTGTGTGTGTGTGTGTGTGTGTGTGTGTGTGTGTGTGTGTGTCTCCCAGTGCACAGTATGCTTGTGTGCATGTGTGTGTCTGTGTCATTGAGTTAATGGAGGGTCTTGGCCCGGGTAATGGAGCCCCTCCCTGCAGGCTGAGCGGATAATTGAATTAATGTCAGCCCTCTCTCCATCCCTCCTCCCTCACTCGTGACTCATCGGTGTTTAGCATCAGCTTTGCTCTTGGACACTTGTCCTCATCCACTGTGGCGGGTTTCGAGCCCCTGGAACCCTCCAGCAATCAGTCGCACGTTCATCCATTGATTTGATCTCTGGCTTTTCTCTCTGCAAACAAATGTATGGTGCAGAAATTAGTCCGGCATTTAAGAGGCAGCAAGATTTCCTCCCACAACCTTTTGTTGAGTTGAGTTTCCGCTCGTTCCTCAGACAGCGCAGTCACTGTGCAGCTCAGTTGATTCATCTTCGCCCAGATCGTTATTCTTCCTCCCACAGCAGCAGTGCTTTTAATGTTTATGGAGGGAAAGGCATTTGTGGAGTCACTGTAATGATCCATGACGGGATGTTACCTCCTTGTAATTCATAAAGGGGCCCGGGCATCGGCTTGGCGAGGCTGCAGCCAGGCAGACATGGTGGTGCTTAGTTTAGAGAGTATATCAGCAACGCTTCCAGACCAGTGAGAGAAGTATTTATTTTTCATCTTTTTAATTGGTTCCAGTTTTATTTATGACTCTTCTTTATGTTGTTTTTCAGGTGGACTTGCAGGTGGTATAGAAATCTGCATCACCTTCCCAACAGAGTACGTCAAGACCCAGTTACAACTGGATGAGAAGGCCAATCCACCTAAATATAAAGGA